>NW_013803033.1:0-535 GCF_000517525.1 Limulus polyphemus | reverse complement strand
TTGTGCAAAAGACAGTAAATCATCCTTTAATGTATTTAATTCACTTTGAAATTTGCTAATGTTTTCCATTTGTACTTCTTGCCACTGTTGTTGACTTTCCTGTAGTTGCTGCTGACTTTCCTGCAACTGTTGGAAACTTTCTTCCCGTTTCCTTTCTTGTTCCAGTTGCCACTGCTGTAATCTCTCTTCTTGTGTCTTTTCTTTTTCCTCCAACAACTGCTGTAATCTCTCTTGTTTATTTTGCTGTGCGAGCTGCCATTGTTGCAGGTTTTCTTGCCACTGCTGTAATCTCTCTTCTTGTTTCTTTTCTCGTTCCTCTTGTTTCTTTTCTTTTTCCTCCAACAACTGCTGTAATTTCTCTTCTTGTTTCTTTCTTTTCCTCCAACAACTGCTGTATTCTCTCTTCTCGTTTATTTCTACGTTTCTTTTGTTCTTTTGCTGTTATTGTATTGCTTCCGTCAAATCTGCTGAGCTGTAGTTTGATTTGCCGTCTTCTCGTTTCCATCTTTTGTTTGTCCCTACTCTCTGACACCAA
>NW_013803032.1:0-535 GCF_000517525.1 Limulus polyphemus | reverse complement strand
CACCTAGCTGTTGGGACTTTCAAGATGGGGGTTGATGGGCGTTGCTCAACACCAACCACTACTGGTCTCCGTGAGGCTGACTGTTGAAATATTCCTCCTACACTGGCTCCTCAAATGTCCATGTTTTCCACAGTTCCAACAACCTTTCTGGATACCAGCCTTTTCTGCTTTGGCATCTCCCCTGTGCTGAAGTTGCCAGCATTGAGCTCTCTTGTGCCCAGGTTTGTTACAGTGCCAGCAAAGTCCCTAAAACTTCTCTGAAAGCTGACCTTTTCTGGCCTTGAATCCAGATGACTGTATCAACCTCGGTACCCCTGTGCTGGACCTAACGTAGGATTCAAATTCGAGAGCTCTGGCCATTGCATCCTGCATGGTAGAGGGGTGTGCTTGCTTCACTTGTATCTTAAGTTGTGGACTGTCCAAGGCATCTACGAACTGATCCCTCAGCAACAACTTGAGGAGATTGGGTGGTGCAGTTGGGTAGGCCTTGTGTGCCATGCTTTCCAAGTCCTGTGCCAGCTCCTGCAAGCTCTCC
>NW_013803031.1:0-539 GCF_000517525.1 Limulus polyphemus | reverse complement strand
TAGTATTTTCTGCATTATATCAATAGCCTTTTTTGGTTTGTTCGAGAGGTTCACAAAAGAGAAATTCATTTTTTAGTTCTTTTCCACATATGTAACGGACAAAAACAAGAAGATGTGAAAAAGTGGCTACATCACAGGATTCATCAAGTTGCAAAGAAATTTTTGCTGGGCTAGCTTTGATCTGTTCGATAACTTGTTGACAAATATTATGCGACATCTCTATAATACGCCGATGAATTGTGTCATTGGAAAGGGGAATGGCTTGAATCTTCTGTTTTTCTTTATTCCCACATACATGTTCAACCATGTCTAAGGCACAAGGTTTAATCAGCTTCTCGGCTATGTCATGAGATTTCTTTGCCTTTGCTATTCGCATCGCTACATGATAGGAAGCTACAAGCATTGGTTTCTTCTCAGATACGAAGGCAAGTTTGGGCAGTGTTCCTGCAGCCCTAAACCTAGCTCTCTTTGCCTCAAATGTAGCACGGTCATCAGATGCATGGGCAGGATGTGTAGCTTCAAGATGCTGTTTCAATAGT
>NW_013803030.1:0-1229 GCF_000517525.1 Limulus polyphemus | reverse complement strand
ATCCTGGGTTTTACTGTGTAAGATGTAGGATCTTATTCTGAGCTTCACTGTGTAAAATGTAGAGTGTTGTTAGGATCTTATAGTCGGTTTTATTGTTTAAGATGTAGAGTGTTGTTAGGATCATAACCTGAGTTTTTACTGTGTAAGATGTAGAGTGTTGTTAGGATCATAACCTGAGTTTTACAATGTAAGACGTAGAGTATTCTTAGGATCTTAAGCTGGGTTTTACTGTGTAAGATGTAGGATCTTAACCTAGGTTTCACTGTGTAAGATGTATAGTGTTATTAGGATCTTAACCTGGATTTTACTGTGTAAGATGTAGAATCTTAACCTGGGTTTCACTGTGTAAATTGTAGAGTGTTGTTAGGATCATAACTCTGAAATTTACAGTGTAAGACGTAGAGTATTGTTAGGATGTTAACCTCGGTTTCACTGTGTAAGATGTAGAGTGTTGTTAGGATCATAATCTGAGTTTTATTGTGTAAGATGAAGAGTGTTGTTAGGATCATAACCTGAGTTTTACTGTGTAAGATGTAGAGTGTTGTTAGGATCTTAACCTGGATTTTTTTGAAAGATGTAGAGTGTTGTTAGGATCATAACCTGAGTTTTACTGTGTAAGATGTAGAGTGTTGTTAGGATCTTAACCTGGATTTTTTTGAAAGATGTAGAGTGTTGTTAGGATCTTAACCTGGGTTTTACTGTGTAAAATGTAGAGTGTTGTTATGATCTTAATCTGTGTTTTATTGTTTAAGATGTAGAGTGTTGTTAGAATCTTAACCTGGGTTTTATTGTTTAAAATGTAGAGTGTTGTTAGGATCATAACCTGTGTTTTACTGTGTAAGATGTAGGATCTTAACCTGAGTTTCATTTTTTAAATGTAAAGTGTTGTTAGGATCTTAACTAGGGTTTTATTGTTTATGATGTAGAGTGTTGTTAGGATCTTAACCTGAGTTTTACTGTTTAAGATGTAAAGTGTTGTTAGGGTCTTAACCTGGGTTTCACTGTGTAATATGTAGATTGTTGTTCGGATCTTAACCTGGGTTTTACTCTGTAAGTTGTTGAGTGTTGTTGGGAACATAACCTGGTTTTTACTGTGTAAAATGTAGAGTGTTGTTAGGATCTTAACCTTGGTTTTACTGTGTAAGATGTAGGATCTTAACCAGAGTTTCATTTTTTAAAATGTTGTGTGTTGTTAGGATTTTAACCAGGGTTTTATTGTTTAAGATGTA
>NW_013803029.1:0-539 GCF_000517525.1 Limulus polyphemus | reverse complement strand
GTTATACCTTGATAATGTACTTAAGATTGACTTCTCAATACACGTGTTATACCTTGATAATGTACTTAAGATTGACTTCTCAACACACGTGTTATACCTTGAGCATGTACTTAAGATTGACCTCTCAACACACGTGTTATACATTGAGCATGTACTTAAGATTGACCTCTCAACACACGTGTTATACCTTGATAATGTACTTAAGATTGACTTCTCAACACACGTGTTATACCTTGATAATGTACTTAAGATTGACTTCTCAACACACGTGTTATACCTTGATAATGTAGTTAAGATTGAATTCTCAACACACATGTTATACCTTGAGCATGTACTTAAGATTGACTTCTCAACACACGTGTTATACATTGAGCATGTACATAAGATTGACTTCTCAACACACGTGTTATACCTTGAGCATGTACTTAAGATTGACTTCTCAACACACGTGTTATACATTGAGCATGTACTTAAGATTGACTTCTCAACACACGTGTTATACCTTGATCATGTACTTAAGATTGAACTCTCAACACACA
>NW_013803028.1:0-539 GCF_000517525.1 Limulus polyphemus | reverse complement strand
AAGCCGACTGAAAGAGTTCATGATGATGAGTGGAACCAAATATAGATATCAAAGCAGAACAGGAGAAAGCCCAAGATTTGAAGCCAATAACTGATTTTCTAAAAGCAAGTGTTGTGTGCCCTGCTTGGGAGAAGGTGTCTAGTCTAAGCCCTGTGACAAAGCACTATCGGGCACAATGGGACCAGTTGAAGCTTGAAGATGGTATTCTTGTACGGAGATGGGAAACTACAGATGGGAAGGTGACGACTTGGCAAACAGTTATACCGAGTAAGTTCTGGGAAGTTGTGCTGCGTCAATTCCATGATAATTTTAACAGAAGGACATCTCGGAATTAAGAAGACATTGAGTCACCTACGACAAAGATTTTACTAGATAGGTATGAGGCAAGATGTGGAAGAATGGTGCAGAACATGTATTACATGTAGTGCTAAAAGGGGACCCAAGCATACGGGACACCCACCTTATGAAGAGTTGCCTGAGAATGTGTCAGAGTTTGTGAAAGTGTTATCGGAAAGGATGGATGATATTCACCATCAAGT
>NW_013803027.1:0-539 GCF_000517525.1 Limulus polyphemus | reverse complement strand
AGCTGTAGTTTGATTTGCCACCTCTCGTTTCCATCTCTTTTTTTTCGTCCCACTCTCTGACACCAGTTTGTTACGTCTCTGTTCGTTTGTTAATTTGCCGTAAAAAATTCATTCTTAAAAACTTCAGCGATACAAGTCCTTTCTTAATTAAAACCAGTTTATTATTTCTCGATGCAACTTTATAATACACAGAATTTCCACAGTCACTTTAACTTAAACACATGCTATAATTCACAACGATTCACGCACTTTACTTATGGTCAATATTGCTCACTTGACTAAATTATCTGTCTCTATCTCCATCTATCTGCAATTATTATCTCCGCTTTATTTGCCGGGCTTATATACTAGAAAAAAGAGGGTGCCTCGAACAAACTAGAGTTGCCAGGAACAGTCATGATCCTTCTAGAAACTCCAGCGCGCATGCTTCCAGCGTTACGTGACTCCCATTGTTCTAACAATATCTTTATTACTTAATCGTCTGTCCACTTTCTAGGTCAAATAAATATTGTTACGACATTGGGGTCACGTGACGCTAG
>NW_013803026.1:0-539 GCF_000517525.1 Limulus polyphemus | reverse complement strand
ATTAGTGTGCGGACCATTTTCATTTATATAGTGCTCTGTGAATACAAATTAGTTAGCATAAATCAGTTAAATGACGAAAAATTAGGTGTCTATTTACTTGTGTCCACTCAGTGTATATCCAATTGATGATATTTGCCAACAATATTCATACACACAGTTTCCTTTTTTTTTTTATAAAATCATGTTTTAATATATAAATAGTAATACAATTTACAATAACAGTTATTATAAATAGTTATTACAAACAATGATTTATATACAAAAGTTTTACAAACGTACAAGTAATATAAAGTCTTCTTTCTAGTCTGGAACTTCCTTGATATCTTATCGATGGATCACGATGAGCGAGTTGATTACGAGTTGACGTAGGTACAATTCACTTAACAGGAAGCTAGCTAGCTTTGTCCTTCGTTATTTATCAGCCACACACGCCGAGTTTTCCACGATGAATTTATATAATGTTTTCGTAAAAATACTATCGTCTAATGAGAATCCATTGAAGTTAAATGACTTGTAATGTTCGAACTTTGTAAATGCTC
>NW_013803025.1:0-537 GCF_000517525.1 Limulus polyphemus | reverse complement strand
TCGTAACACGGGTATACGCGCACCCAACGCTTTGTATTGCTAGCGCACTAAAAACAAAACAAAGAAGTATAACATATATATATATATTTAATTTTATAAAGACGAGTATGGATCGATATATACGTAACAAAACTAGTTATAGTAATATAAAAAGTTTTAATGTTACAAAAAGCAGTGAAACAAGAAAATCAAAACTACATAAACTGAGTTACTTAAAATTTAAAAAATTTTCATCCCTACTTTGGCTCAGACTAACATAATGTTACGACAGCGGAATTTACGTGACACTGCTGGTGCATGCGAGACTGAATTTCTTTAATTATCGAGGATCTCCGCGAATTTTGGAGAAGCCTATTTGTTAGTATACAAGCCTGGCGAGAAAAGCCAGCGGGGTTAAGCGAATAGTAGTTATGGTGATTTCTCTGTAATTTAAGATTCTGTTAGTTTCGAGCTAGTGAGCCGTAAAGTGTGTGTTTTGCACTCTTAGAAAGCGAAGTTACGAAGTTGTGAATCGCTGTGATTTATAGCGTGTATTAT
>NW_013803024.1:0-542 GCF_000517525.1 Limulus polyphemus | reverse complement strand
TTTTGGGAAAGTGTAAAAATGGCAAATTAACATTTTTCTCACTCTATCAATAAATTCAACATGGTACATATTTCATTAATGTAAAAGTTTAAAAGTGATACAGTCACAAGTAAAAATGTGCAATACATTTTTTAAAACTTCAAAATGTCTAGATACAAAATGGTGCAATACTGTACATATGATTTCCTTTAGTTCATGTACCAGTCATCTCGGACAAAATTTTATGATTTTCACACTGAGTTTTTTCATGCAGATACATCTAGGTATATGAGGAATAGTTTTTTTTTTCTAAAAAATCATCCACTACAGCTAATATTTTATTGTGCTGCTCAAAATTTTTGTCATCTGTTTTTAACAGAATGTCCTTTATTTTGATGACTTTGTGATAGCTTGTTGTTAATGTTTGTTTTATGGTTGCAGAAAATCCAAAGTTTAATAGATTAGCTGTATTGAAAAAAGGAACCTTACCAGCGTCGTATTGCTACGTATTACCAGATTCTGATTGTACAGGCATGGCCAGGTGGGAAGGGTGCTTGATTTGC
>NW_013803023.1:0-921 GCF_000517525.1 Limulus polyphemus | reverse complement strand
ACCAGAAGCCATACAAAAGCTCTGTGGTGTGACAGAACATTCTGCAAGGTTGTGGGGCCAATGTTGGTAACTATTGAGTTCATAGGCATGAAGGACAGGCATTTTGCTTTTAGAAAATCAATTATTGGCTTCAAATCTTGGTCTTTCTCCTGCTCTGATTTAATATCTATACCTGGTTCCATTTCACTATCATCAACTCCTTCAGTCACTTTGACTTCAGCTTGATGACACCTGGTTAGCTCAACCTCTCTTTTAACAGTTACCGGAATTTGGCCTTTGTTGTTCCCAAACGTCATTTTATCAAAATTAATTACAAACTTCCTCGGTAGTAAGTAGTCCAAGCCTAATATGCATTGGTCTTCAATGTCAGCCAAGTATACTTTGTTTTGCACCCTGCTTGGGAGAAGGTGTCTAGCTTAAGTCCTGTGACAAAGAACTACTGGGCACAATGGGACCAGTTGAAGCTTGAAGATGGTATTCTTCTCCGGAGATGGGAAACTGCAGATGGAATAGTGATGACCTGGCAAACAGTTATACCGAGAAAGTTACGGGATGTTGTGCTGCATCAAACCCATGATAGTTTAACAGAAGGACATCTCGGAGTTAATAAGACATTGAGTCATCTACGACAGTGATTTTACTGGATAGGTATGAGGCAAGATGTGGAAAATGGTGCAGGACATGCAATACATGTTGTGCTAAAAGGGGACCCAAGCATAAGGGATGTGCTCCAATGAAGTTATATCTTACGAAAGACCAGAACAACGCCACTTCACCCACAGTCTGATGAGATGGTAGAAAAGTACAACTTGACACTGGGACAGGAATTGGCAAAGTTTTGTAATAGTCGCCAAGATGACTGGGATGTCTTACCCCCACTGTTGATGGCCTATAGGACTGCAGAGCATGAAGCCACTGGAT
>NW_013803022.1:0-2006 GCF_000517525.1 Limulus polyphemus | reverse complement strand
AGCAGTGAGAACTTTAGGAAGATGAACATTTAAATATTCTCAATTGAACTGTTCAACAGTCAAAACATATGTGTGGCAACTAGGTATAACTATGGTAGCAATTAATTCATCAAAGCAATCGTTCCACCAAAAAGTAAAACAAGGAAAACTAAAAAAAAAACAAATTGCAACAGAAAGAGCATGAATACATAGCTGACCAAATTACAAAAATGTGATTACCCTAGATAGACAACAATAAAAAAAGATAACAAATAAACCACAATTACCAAGACACTACCATGACCATGATCCAAAATGAGACTCACCAAAAAATAAGCCATCAGCATAATCAAAGTCTTAGTATTCACAAAATGTAAAAGATAAGTATACAGAAGAATGAGAATGGTGAGACAGGAATGTTAGCAGAGCATATATATGATGTTATAAAGAAAAACAGCAAGAACAGGTATAGTCGTACTTTATAATTTATTCAACAGAATCAAAGCCAAAAAGCAAGTAACACTTCGAAGACTTAATATGAACAGAAAACTTCCCAAGAAAATTTAACAACTGTGAGAAGCAGAAAAATCTCATTCAGAGATATATACAAAATAGACAGATAGAAAAGCTATTTTTATACAGTGCCCTATCAGTGAATTTAAATAAAAACAATTGTGTATAATAATGGCTGGAGACAGCTTGAAAGGGTAATGAAGAAAAACTTTAATATAAGTGTAACATAACAGCAAATGTACAACGTTTTGACATGGTTTTGTTACCATCTTTGTTATTCCATGTGTAATTTTTTACGTATGTTCTCTCACCAATCCACTACCATAAACCAATCATACCATGAAACTATCTTTAAACTACGTAACCTGAATACAAAAATCATCAAAAGGAGAAACAATATTTTCTTCCTCAGACAGTGCCGCCCTGAAAAGCTAATTCCTAAATTTGTGAAGGTCAAGTTATCGAAAAACTTAAATCAGTTTTCAGGTATTATCCAAAACATGCAGAAAAAACTCCTAAAAGCAACCCTTAATTCCAAATATCAAGAACTGGACTACTTACAAAAACTCAACCACCAACTAGCCTGCTATCTCAAACCAGATGATTACAGCAATATACAACCAAAACAACTCATTGCTGAATCAAGAAAAGAAGTCTATACACAATAAGAAACTAGATCAACTAAGGAAGGTACCTGATGATGACAATACCTTGTCGAAACGTTGTACATTTGCTGTTATGTTAGACTTATATTAAAGTTTTCTTCATTACCCATTCAAGCCATCTCCAACCATTAGTCTCAAAGTGGGTTCCTCGTCATCGAATTTGAAAAACAATTGTGTATGTAAATTTTATGGTCTATTAAGAAACAGAAAGCTAAAACTCATAATCAACTTATGTTAATTCTTAATGTATACTTCATCATAAGTTGGTTAATTCTTAATGTATACTTCGTCATAAGTTGGTTAATTTTTAATGTATACTTCGTCATAAGTTGGTTAATTCTTAATGTATACTTCATCATAAGTTGGTTAATTCTTAATGTATACTTCATCATAAGTTGGTTAATTCTTAATGTATACTTCGTCATAAGTTGGTTAATTTTTAATGTATACTTCGTCATAAGTTGGTTAATTCTTAATGTATACTTCGTCATAAGTTGGTTAATTCTTAATGTATACTTCATCATAAGTTGGTTAATTCTTAATGTATACTTCATCATAAATTGGTTAATTCTTAATGTATACTTCATCATAAGTTGGTTAATTCTTAATGTATACTTCATCCAACTTATGATGAAGTATACATTAAGAATTAACCAACTTATGATGAAGTATACATAAAGAATAAACCAACTTATGATGAAGTATACATTAAGAACACCAAAGTCTCAATAGCAAAACAGCAGATTGGTTAAAAACATTAACTGTAATAAATGTGTGTTCTTAGAATATGAAATTTGAAATACAAAAAAGTTTCATCAATTCAGATGACGGCGTAATAGAAAATGGCAC
>NW_013803021.1:0-539 GCF_000517525.1 Limulus polyphemus | reverse complement strand
AAAGGTAATATATATATATATATATATATAGGTGACCAAGCAATCACAAGTCAAGTGAAGTTCTGCGAGTAAAAAGAAAGATAGAAAACGCAAAGTTAGCCAGCATGCGAGTGATTAGCCATAATGGGTGATATCTTAAAATGAGTTTCACAGTTTAACAGAGATAAGAGGAATAATTTGTCTTTTGAAAGGGTGTACTAAACTGATTTAACCCACCTGCATGGACTATGATGAAAAGGAGACAATTATTTAAAGTTCAGGATACAACTATGGTAACCCATGGAGTAATGTAAGTGAATTATTCACTGATACTACTGTGATAAGAGTAGAGAAAAATAAATTGTCTTTTCAGTTGGGTTCTAAAATAAGAAAATAAAATTATTTGGAGTGTTAGATAAAACTGTGATTTCCAATAGTGTAAAGGATTTTTGTACACATTTGACTTGTTTTGAATATATATTATTTTAAAACAAGTGGATTGTGTGCTGTCTGTTTATTGTTCAAATTTATCAACAAGTCCCAGACACCTACAGTAGAAT
>NW_013803020.1:0-539 GCF_000517525.1 Limulus polyphemus | reverse complement strand
AATCGAAGAGATAGATAGATAATTGAGTCAAGCGAACAGTAGGCACCGTAAGTAAAGTGTGTGAATCACTGTGATTTATAGCATGTGTTATAAAGGTTGTTAAGTTTAAAGTGACTGTGGAAATTCTGTGTATTACAAAGTTGTATCAAGAAAGAATAAACTAGTTTAATCAAGAAAGGACTTGTATCGCTGAAGTCACTCGGAAAGAAGTTTTACCAGAAATTATCAAACAAGCAGATATGTAACACTATTTTAGATTTATTGTTAACTTCAAATATAGAAATGATCGAGAGGGTGGAAATTGGGGAACATCTGGATGCAAGTGATCATTGCTCTATTAGGTTTGATGTTTTGCTGCATATGGAAATAAAGAATAATGATATTTTGGTTACAAATTTTAAAAAAAGCAAATTTTGAAGGGATGTGACAAGAATTATCTGTTGTGAATTGGGGAGCTGAGTTATTTGGAGACACTGATCACATGTGGAAAATGTTTAAAGATAAATTTTTAAATATTCAAGGTAAACATATTCCTTGTA
>NW_013803019.1:0-538 GCF_000517525.1 Limulus polyphemus | reverse complement strand
CCGACATGTTGGAATTGAAATTGATGCTCTGAAGACGCGTTTTGAGTCTAACCCAAGGCGATACACTCGTGAAATGGCGTGTCTCTCATGAAACAATACGTAAGTATCTAAGGAATATGGGAAAACTCCATAAAGACGGTGTTTCGGTGCCTCACGAACTCTCTGATGATCATCGTTTCCAACGTGTGAATGTTGCTTCGTCTCTTCTGGCGCGTAATGTGCGTCAACCATCTTTGGACAGAATTGTCATCGGTGATGAAAAACGAATTCTCTATGCGATTATTAAACAACACAAACAATGGCTCAGGCCTAGACAAAAACCACTTCCGACCCCCAAAAACCTGGACTCCATCCGCAGAAAGTGATGCTTTACATTTGGTGGGACATCAAAGGAATAATTCATTTCGAACTCCTTAATTCACAGCGAACTGTCAATGCAGAGATCTATAGTGAGCAACTGGAACGTTTAAATCAAGCCCTTCATCAGAAACGCCCTTCACTCGTCAATCAGAAAGGTGTTCTTCTTCTCCACGGCAAT
>NW_013803018.1:0-540 GCF_000517525.1 Limulus polyphemus | reverse complement strand
GGTGTCTCAATTTATTCATACACAGTTTTATTAATTGATATTACAAGTTTTGTACTTGTAAAAAACATTAGTAACAATTTTGGTGGCAGACAAAACCTATCTATTCTTTCAACTCCCATACAAATAAAAAATAATTGAACTTTATCAATCTCGTAAATATAACTCAATCGATAAAACTCGCTTTTTATTCCTTATATCTTGAAAAACAGTGAATAATTCACAGAATCCTTAAATGTGCACCAACCCTTCATTTCCGCATGCATGTTTGGTTGCAAACTGTTCCTAAATTGATTTTTGTTGGTTGTTTCTAGTTTTAGTTTTCCGTTGATTCCAGTAACTCTAAAGCCAGCTTCCTTTTTGAACATGATGAGAACGTTCAGTTCCTCGTGTCTGTTTCTGTCACAAGCACACAGAAAGTGTATTGATAGAAAAAGAAGCAAGAGTTCTTTGTGCTTCATGCTGCAAGATCTCAACTCAATGAGTGATGAAGAATATGCTTCAGCATTTTGCTACAAGACTAGGCAGCGTCCTAGAATCTTA
>NW_013803017.1:0-534 GCF_000517525.1 Limulus polyphemus | reverse complement strand
CAACTGCTGTAGTCTCTCTTGTTTATTTTGCTGTTCGAGCTGCCATTGTTGTAGGTTTTCTTGCCACTGCTGTAATATTTCTTCTTGTTTCTTTTCTTTTTCCTCCAACAACTGCTGTAATTTCTCTTGTTTATTTTGCTGTTCGAGCTGCCACTTTTGCAGGTTTTTTTTGTCTCTCTTCTTGTTTATTTTGCTGTTCTTTTATTGCTGCCATCAAATCTGCTAAGCTGAAGTTTGATTTGCCGCTTCTCGTTTCCATCTTCTTCTTCTTCTTCTTCTTTTTTTTAATTTTCTGTCCCTCTCTCTGACACCAATTTGTTACGTCTCTGTTCTTTAGTTAATTTTCCGTAACTTCGTTCCGACGAAACTTTAGCGACACAAGTCCTTTCTTAAATAAAACTGGTTTTATTCTTTCCGAATACAACTTTACGATACACTTAATTTCAACAGTCGCTCTATAACAATGCTATAACTCACGTCTCACGTGGCCAACAATATTTTATCTGCATACATTCTTATTCTTATATACAGTCT
>NW_013803016.1:0-539 GCF_000517525.1 Limulus polyphemus | reverse complement strand
GTCTCTCAGACGTGACGTTCTGGGAAAAATGTGGTCGGCGAGGTAAACCAAAAGTGGCGCATGCCAACAGGCTTTGGCGTTATCACGGTCCAGGACATTTCAGTTGGGACGAAGTGGACAACAGAACAAATGACGCTGCTGAAGACGTGCCACCTGAAGAAGCCTCCGTCGAAGAAGAAACTCTACTCAGTTTTGAGAAGGGAAACGGTGAAGCCCTTGGTGAAGTTACTACCACTGATGTGATTGTTACCGATGGTAGGACATTTACTGATGAAGCAGATGAACCCCACATGAAGCAGAAGCCAACAAGATGGAGACCAGTACGGAAGAGGATACGTCCCGTAAAATTAAGAGACTTTGTTGAATTGTAATTCTGTACATTTAATTAATTTATTGTTAATTGTTATTGGTTTATTGTAGGTGGCTATTGTTCGGGACGAACAATACTAAGGATGGGGCAGTGTTGCGTCAGCGAGGTCACGTGACTAGTGTCACGCCACGTTTCTAGGACTATCTTGTTCATTCGTGAATGCCCTAGC
>NW_013803015.1:0-537 GCF_000517525.1 Limulus polyphemus | reverse complement strand
GGAGTTTATGTAGCTAACATTACCTGTGACAAGTTTACCTGGAGATTATGTAAATAACATTACCTGTGACAAGTTTACCTGGAGATTATGTAACTAACATTACCTGTGACAAGTTTACCCGAAGATTATGTAACTAACATTACCTGTGACAAGTTTACCTGGAGCTTATGTAATAACATTACCTGTGACAAGTTTACCTGGAGTTTATGTAGCTAACATTACCTGTGACAAGTTTACCTGGAGATTATGTAACTAACATTACCTGTGACAAGTTTACCTGGAGATTATGTAACTAACATTACCTGTGACAAAGTTACCAGGAGATTATGTAACTAACATTACCTGTGACAAGTTTACCTGGAGATTATGTAACTAACATTACCTGTGACAAACTTACCTGGTGATTATGTAACTAACATTACATATGACAAGTTTACCTGGAGTTTATGTAACTAACATTACCTGTGACAAACTTACCTGGTGATTATGTAACTAACATTACATATGACAAATTTACCTGGAGTTTATGTAGCTAAC
>NW_013803014.1:0-1414 GCF_000517525.1 Limulus polyphemus | reverse complement strand
GTGTGTGTGTGCGTGTGTGTGTGTGGGGTGGGGGGCGTTATAAGAGAACAGTCAGCACCACCTTATTACGGATAGTAAATAGTAGGGTGCTGCTGACTAACTGTCCTCCCTCTGGTCAGTGGTTTAGAATTAAGAACAGCGGTAGATAGTCTTAATAGCTTTGCCGTAAATACAAATAAACATACTAAATACATCGTTTTAGTTAGGGAAGCAAAAACTAAAAATAAGTCTAACTTATGATATTTTATTTTGACTTAAGATAAAACATACTAAACAATACACTATTGCTCTTGCAATACAATGCGTTAACAAAACGTGAATTTTTAAAAATAAAATATAGTACATTTAAAAGGCATATTTGCTTTACAAATTATGAACACTAAAAATGCTGTTTGCTCGTAAAGTAGGACAAAATAATATTACTTGGTGTTTGCATTTGCTCTTAAAAAAAGGACTAAAAGTATCATGCTTGCATTGAAAATTAAAAACAAGCTTCGTTATAAACGTGAGTTTATTTTTCAAAGGACAAAGCAAGTGATAAAATACACTAGGAAAAAAAAAAGAGCTGTTTACACTAAATAACTGATAAGGACCCCTGGCGGCTCAGCGATAAACTTGAGAACTTGTCGTTAGAACTGGGGATTTGATCTGCGGACACAGTGTAGATAGCCCATTGTGCAGCTTTGCGCTAATACAAAAATAGTTATATAATAAGTTATGTTAAAAAAAACCTGTTGCAAAATTAATTTGAATGACTCGATCAAAATTTGGTGGTAATTGATCCAGCGGTTCGCCAGTTATAAGGGCACATACACAGACATTTGTTAAATAATGCTTTAGATAAAAATGTAATAACATAATTAAATATTCGTGAAAGGTGCCTGTAGAATACGGTGAAATTTAAATATCAGACAAAACACGACACACGCAGAATAATGACAAGCAACTCTAGAAACACGTGTTCTCTACTTCTTTTCATCATTTTCACCAGTCTTATTTAGTAAAGGAGTTGTGTGGGCATAAAACGAATTAATTAGTTTTAAGTCATCTTATGAGATTGTAAAATGAAAAAGTCCACTTTTAATTTTATAGCGTACCTTTAAACTCAGAATGAGACACATGCCAGTAACAAAACAGAGAAAGGATTTAAAGGTATTGTTACGTCTTTGCTCGTTTGATAATTCCCGAGAAACTTCAGCGATACAAGTCCTTTCTTAAATAAAACTAGTTTATTCTTTCTCAATACAACTTTGCAATACACTTAATTTCCACAGTCACTTTACAAACGCTATAATTCTCAACGAACGATTCACGCATTTTACTTACTACCGCGCTTGACTCAATTGTCCGTCTATATCTACAATCTCTCTGTCGGCTATTCAATTCCGATTCATTGTCTGGCGCACATATATAA
>NW_013803013.1:0-1508 GCF_000517525.1 Limulus polyphemus | reverse complement strand
CCCAGTGTTGAAACGCATCTTTCAGTGGGGCCAGTGTAGCTACAGATATGATTGTTTTATATACTTCATAAAACGAAAGAAAATATGTAACATATATATATTGTAGTTTTGAAGTTTAACTTTAAAGAACCTTTACTGAACTATCATTAATATGCGTTGTTTGCTTAAGCACAAAGTTGCACATGGGCTATTTGTGCTGTGGCCACCACAGGAATGAAGTCTATAAATTTATTGTTATGTAAGCATTGAAAGCTGTCGCTGTGACACCAGCATACTTTAACATGTAACTAATGTGAATTATTGTCCTATACATGATAGAAAAGTAATTTCGTATTTGTTCAACACATGTATAAAGAAACAGGTGTGTAATTGACGGCTACGTTGTTACAATTCTCTGTCTACCCTAGAGTTGCGTACTACTGTATTTAATTTCGAATAAATAGTATATTTTGACGTCATCTTTACTCTTCCTTTCATACCTATAATTCTATAATACCGAAGAATTGTAGCAAAATAATGGCAGCGCATTTAACACTGAAACCAACGACGTCCAACAAGACGACCTAGTTTTGCCCCCAAAATAAAGCAGTAAAGATGTAGAGATAAATGCATAGAAAATCCAGCTAGTTTCTTCATATGTTGTGTCCTTCTTGACTCTTTGTCTCAGGTAAGAAGTTAAGTAAAGAGTGATGTTTCCAAAGTTTAGTACAGTACCGATTGCCAAACAAATCAGAAAATATCCACCAACTGATACGAAAGGTCGAACTTCCAGTCTGCTAACTTTCGTATTCGAATAAAGCTAGTACTACATAGCTTTAACATACGTAGAAAAACAGTAATACATATAATAAACTGGATTATAGACAATTTATCTAATCAACCATAGAATTGTATCGGTAAAATGTGTATCTACGAGCATGATTATTGGTTCTTGTATTTTTTGGTAAGATTTACATTTATATATATGTATTTGATAATAATAACTAATAAAAACAATTTCAACAAGGATGTAAATAATAATAATATACAATTGAAATACACTTGAAAATAACCAAAGTCACATTAATGTTTATATTAAAATAGAGAATTCATTTGAGATTTAATTGGAAGAAAAGGACACGTTTTTACTGAAGACCGGAGATCGCTTCAAGCTGTTGGGGTTTTATGAAGTTAGAATTCAAAAATATGTCGTCATTGTTTATTTAGATAATGTATCTTAGTGTCTGAGTATATAAATATAACCCTGTACGCCCCTGTTTATGTAGTTTAGGTATGTTTATGACCGTGTGTGTGTAAGTATTGGAACTAATGAAGTGTGTAAATGTATGTTGAACATTTCGCCATGGACAGAACTATGTAATATAAGAGATAGTATATTTAACACAAATATTAAAACCAACATAGACAAAGGGTTCATGGTAAGTTCGGTTTACTCTGGCCCTCATGTCGTGTTCATATCTATATTGCAAAGAACCTAAATCAACAATAGTACAAGAGAGAGGAAGACG
>NW_013803012.1:0-1120 GCF_000517525.1 Limulus polyphemus | reverse complement strand
ACATCATGAAAATTAAACCTTATTTTCAATAAGCAATCCTGAAAATATTTGGGGGTGCTTAACTTTTTTCCAGGTGTATATTTTCGCTACAATAGTAAAACTAGACAACTCAGCAGTATTATAATCTAGTAGATTCAGTGAGATATGAGGCACATTACGTGGTCTTCAGCGAGTTTCTACTCTGTAATTGATCTAATTATACAAACTTACCACGGTATTTATCAACAGATTAACAATACACATATCTGTCTGTCGAAGATTATAAATTTTACGAGGTATAAATTACACTTCCTTCCTATATTTTGCAGTAGTTGGTGTGACTTTCGCCATAGATATGCCTTTGCTATACGACGCATAAATTATACTTCCTTCCTATATTTTGCAGTAGTTGGTGTGACTTTCGCCATAGATATGCCTTTGCTATACGACGTATAAATTATACTTCCTTCCTATATTTTGCAGTAGTTGGTGTGACTTTCGCCATAGATATGCCTTTGCTAATTTATCATCTGTCGCTTGAAGTAGATCTTTCAGAAAGTTTATTTCCATATCAATTTGTGGAATTGTGGGAAGTTATACCTGACGTTGTTATTTTCACCCAAATTAGAAGGATTTTTCCCTCCTATTGTATGCATAATATTAAAGTAGCTTGCTAGGTTACGTGACTGACTTTTACTTTAAGACGCTATAATTTCTTATTTGCAGTTAAAAAGGGCTAGTTTTTGCTTCTGTATGTTGACATAAATAATTTGTTTTTAATATTTTAAAACTAGTAAAAATAAAAATCAGACATAAAAATGAGATGGTTTTACTTTAATAATTTTTATATAACACTACGTTTCCTTAAATATTTTGCAGTGCGTTTAAAACTTGTTTAAGTCAAATCTCATACATTTTTGTTTTATTTCCTTTATACGTATATATATATATATAGAATTTTTTTATATATCTATAACTTCATTTTTTATACAAGAGACTTTATGTGAGTTTATAATGTCGAATATTTTTATTTAAAGCCATTAAACGTGCAGTATCTATTTTCACATGGCCAGGTGGTTAAGGCACTCGACTCGCAATCTGAGGGTCGCGGGTTCGAATCCCTGTCACACCAAACATGCTC
>NW_013803011.1:0-539 GCF_000517525.1 Limulus polyphemus | reverse complement strand
TTGACCAAAACATTTACTGTAGTAGAAACAAAAACGTTCGGAGTTTTCCACAGACTTGTTACAAAGAAGGACTCTGTTGGAGAAGGATTACTCCCTATATTTCTGTTGGGACAGTAATCTTGTTATAAGGACGGGTTCTATTGGAGAAGTATTATTCCGTATATTTCTGTTGGGACAGTAATCTTGTTATAAGGACGGGTTCTATTGAAGAAGTATTACTCCGTATATTTCTGTTATTACAGTAATCTTGTTATAAAAACGGACTATATTGGAAAAGTATCACTCCTTATATTTCTAAGTACAGTATTCATCTTATATTGAAAAAGTATCACTCCTTATATTTCTGTTGTTACAGTAATCGTGTTAAAAGAACGGACTCATTGGAAATGTATCACTCCCTATATTTCTGTTGTTACAGTAATCGTGTTACAAGGACGGACTCTATTGGAGAAGTGTTATCGGTACATTCTTCTCTAGCGAGCGCCTTGGATAGCTTGAATCCCTATCGGTGGCTACTGTCGAATATCCTCAGGGATAGG
>NW_013803010.1:0-539 GCF_000517525.1 Limulus polyphemus | reverse complement strand
TATTTAAGTAATTTATTTTGACCATTCTTTCATCTACATCATTGATGTAAACCAAAAAGATCAAAGGTCCTAAGACTGTGCCCTGAGGTACCCCACTTGTGACATTAATCCAGTTTGACTGAACTCCATTTGTAACAACCCTCTGCTTTCTCCCATCCAGCCACTCTTCTATCGAATTTGCTAACTTATCCCCCACGCCTATAGAGATAATTTTTTTACAAGCCTTTTATGTGGCACCTTGTCAAATGCTTTCTGAAAATCCAGATAGATCAAATCTACACTATTACTCTCATCTACATAAGCAGTAACCTTTTCAAAGAATGTCAAAAGATTTGTGAAGCAAGATTTTCACTTGGTAAAACCATGTTGACTATGCAATAAAATTCTAAACTTTATTAAATGACCTTACAAAGCATCTTTTATCAGACTTTCCAAACCTTTTCCCACAACTGATGTAAGACTAATAGGTCTATAATTACTGGGACATTTTTTATCACTTCCCTTGAAAAGAGGAGTTACATTAGCCAAATTTCAATCCT
>NW_013803009.1:0-538 GCF_000517525.1 Limulus polyphemus | reverse complement strand
GATGATGAATATCATCCATCCTTTCAGATAACACTTTCACGAACTCTGACACATTTTCAGCCAACTTTTCGTAAGGTGGGCGTCCTATTATCAAGTCCACTGGCAACCGAAGTTCCAAACATCAGCTTTGCTGGAGTGTATCCAGTGTCTTCATGCTCTGCTGTTCTATAGGCCATCAACAGTGGAGTGAGTAAGACATCCCAGTCATCTTAGAGACTATTACAAACTTTGCCAATTCCTGTCCCAGTGTCCAGTTGTACTTTTTTACCATCCCATCAGACTGTGGGTGAAGTGGCGTTGATCTGGTCTTTCGTATGCCAAACAACTTGCAGCATTCATGGAACACAGCTGATTCAAAGTTCCGGCCTTGATCTGAATGCAGTTCGTATGGTATGGCATACCAAACCTGAAGAAGAAATCACTAATAGCTGAAGCTACAGTTGTAGCTTTCTGATTTGGTATTGCATATGCCTCAGGCTACTTCGTGAAATAACCCATCACCACACAAATGTACTTGTTTCCAGCACGAGTTTGGGGC
>NW_013803008.1:0-539 GCF_000517525.1 Limulus polyphemus | reverse complement strand
CAATAGTAAAATCGACACTAACCGAAATTTTGATAAGAGATTATGAAATAACTATTTCGAAGTTTCAATAAAAGGATCTCTTATTTTGAAAGTCTTACATCACGGGCATCTTTGTATTGAAATATTAAGAAAAACAATTTTTTCAAAATCTGACAAAAAACATGGACAATAGCCTTTGGTTTTTGGTGAAAATATGAGTTTTTTTTGGAAAATGGAAAAAAGTTTTTTTTTGACGCAAAATTAATGGAAAAATATCCGATAGTGCTTATTTCGTTGGAAAAACTGAAAATTGAGACATTATAACATTGACGAAAACCATTATGTCACTATAAATGCTAAAAAATTAACTTGCACAAACCCAGATAAAAACAATCCAAAAGGTGGAGTTTATCTGATAAGGAGACGTCATGGCCTTTTATATGTTGGAATTTTGTTTGAATGATGTTATTCTTAAAGCTCTTCTTTTGTTTATTATATAATTGAAGACAAAAAAACAGGAAGAGTAAAATCGACACTAACCGAAATTTGGATAAGAGATT
>NW_013803007.1:0-942 GCF_000517525.1 Limulus polyphemus | reverse complement strand
TCACAGTGTGTGCGTAGGTAATGAGTAATTGAACTGCAGTCAGAGAGAGACGTATTGTTGAAGTAGAGCTCGTGAGACGTGAACTATAGTTTGTTATAGCGCGACTGTTGAAGTTGAGTGTATAGTAAAGTTGTATTCGGAAAGAATAAACCAGTTTTATTTAAGAAAGGACTTGTGTCGCTAAAGTTTCGTCCGAACGAATTTACGGAAAATCAATTAACAGACGGAGGCGTAACAAATTGGTGTCAGAGAGTGAGACAAAAAAAATGGAAACGAGAAGCGGCAAATCAAACTACAGCATAGCAGACTTGATGGCAGCAATACAAGAATAGCAAAAGAAACAAGAAGAACGAGAAAAGAAACAAGAAAAGAAACAAGAAGAACGAGAAGAGAAATTACAGCAGTTGTTGGAGGAAAAAGAAAAGAAACAAGAAGAGAGACAACAGCAGTTGCAAGAAAACCTGCAACAGTGGCAGCTCGAACAACAAAATAAACAAGAAGAGAGATTACAACAGTTGTTGGAGGAAAAAGAAAAGAAACCGAGAACGAGAAAAGAAACAAGAAGAAAGATTACAGCAGTGGCAAGAAAACCTACAACAATGGCAGCTCGAACAGCAAAATAAACAAGAGAGATTACAGCAGTTGTTGGAGGAAAAACAAAAGAAACAAGAAGAGAGACTACAGCAGTGGCAACTGGAACATGAAAGGAAACAAGAAGTATAAACGGAAAACATTAGTAAATTTAAAAGCGAATTAGATACATTAAAGGACGATTTATTGTCTTTTACACAAGGAGGATACATTAGCCATCGACTTAACCAGCCCAAGACAATGGCAAGCCCCTTCCAGACCCTAATGCAGACATCTTCAGCCCTGTTAGAAGTCACATCCCAGATATGAATGTCAGTAATAGGAGTGATCCAGTGCGAAGGAAGTCACAGG
>NW_013803006.1:0-782 GCF_000517525.1 Limulus polyphemus | reverse complement strand
TGATTTTTCATGAAGTGGCATGTACTTAGTACGATGAAAGACATGTCACTATATGGAACATCAACTTGAAGACATGTCACAATTGAAAAATCGTTATAAACCCATGTCACTACATGAAACATCAACTTAAGGACATGTTACTACATGAAACATCGTACTAATGCCATGTCAATACATGAAACATCTTACTAAAGCCATGTCACTAAATGTAACATCGTACTAATGTCATTAAACCACATGAAAAATACAATGTTTTATGTAGTGACATGTTTTTAGTACGATGTTTCATGTGGTGAATTGTCTTTAGTAGGATGTTTCATGTAATAACATTTTTATAGTACGATGTTTTATTTTGTGGCATGTCATTAGTACGATGTTTCATATAGTGACATGACTTTAGTACGATGTTTCATGTAGTAACATGTCTTTAAGTTGGTGTTCCATATAGTGACATCTTTTAGTATGATTTTTCATGTAGTGGCATGTCTTTAGTACGATGTTTCATGTAGTGACATGTCTTTTGTACGATGTTTCATATAGTGACATGTCTATAGTAGATGTTTCAAGTAGTAATATGTTTTTAGTACGATGTTTCATGTAGTCACAAGTCTTTAGTACGATGTTTCATGTAGTGACATGTCTTTAGTACGATGCATCATGCAGTGACATGTCTTTAGTACGATGTTTCAAATAGTGACATGTCTATAGTAGATGTTTCATGCAGTAACATGTTTTTAGTACGATGTTTCATGTAGTCACAAGTCTTTAGTACGATGTTTCAT
>NW_013803005.1:0-539 GCF_000517525.1 Limulus polyphemus | reverse complement strand
GGTACACCTAGGTGATCATGGAGTAGTTGTACCAAGTAAGGCTAAAGATGAGTTTGGTGGTTGTAAATTTGGTAACTAGAGATACACCTAGGTGTTCATAGAGTAGTTGTACCAAGTAAGGCTAAAGATGAGTATGGTGGTTATAAATTCTGCAACTAGAGTCACACCTAGGTGTTCATGGAGTAGTTGTACCAAGTAAGGCTAAAGATGAGTATGGTGGTTATAAATATTGTAACTAGAGTTACACCTAGGTTTTCATGGAGTAGTTGTACCAGGTAAGGCAAAAGATGAGTATGGTGGTTACAAATTCGGTAACTAGAGTTACACATAGGTGTTCATGGAGTAGTTGTACCAAGTAAGGCTAAAGACGAGTATGTTAGTTATAAATTCAGTAACTAGAGTTACACCTAAGTGTTCATGGAGCAGTTGTACCAAGTAAGGTTAAAGATGAGTATGGTGTTTATAAATTCTGTAACTAGAGTTACACCTAAGTGTTCATAGAGTAGTTGTACCAAATAAGGCTAAAAATGAATTTGGTG
>NW_013803004.1:0-539 GCF_000517525.1 Limulus polyphemus | reverse complement strand
GGTTACAATGGTGTGGATCGACTTACAACCACTAAACATTGTTGAAGATCTGGGACTTCATTAGAACAATTCATTAATTACAATGGTGTGGGTGGACTTACAACCATTAAACTTTGTTGAAGATCTGGGACTTTATGACAACAATTCATTGGATACAATGGTGTGGGTAGACATACAGCCACTAAACATAGTTGAAGATCTGGGACTTTACGACAACAACTCATTGGTCACAATGGTGTGGGTGGACATACAACCACTAAACATTGTTGAAGATGTGGGACTTTATAACAAGTCATTGGTCACAATGGTGTGGGTGGACATACAACCACTAAACACTGTTGAAAATCTGGGACTTTACAAACACAATTTATTGGTTACAATGGTGTGGGTGGACTTACAACCACTAAACATTGTTGAAGATCTGGGACTTCATGAGAACAATTCATTAATTACAACGGTGTGGATGGAATTACAACCACTAAACATTGTTGAAGATCTTGGACTTTATGACAACAATTCAATGGTGTGGATCGACTTAC
>NW_013803003.1:0-539 GCF_000517525.1 Limulus polyphemus | reverse complement strand
GATTGAGGTGTTTAAACTTTAAAGGGAATTGATAGTGTTTATGCATCATCTTTTTTACATATTTAACAGTTAGAATAGTAGGACAAGTGGACACAAATATAATTTTTTTGCAAAGTAGGAGTCATCTTTAGTTAAGACAGTTTCATTTTCTAACAGGGTGTCTGGCCTTTGGAATGGGTTGCCTTCAGATGTTGTAGAGGCAGTAAATTTCAATAAGTTTAAGAAAAAGCTTGAATGATAAGGGCTGGCTTCAAAAAATATTTTTTTAATTATTTCAATTTAGTGTAGAGGATGGACCAATAGGTCCCATGTTGTCCCAAAAATGTTATGTTATCTACATGATAATAAATACTGTTTTAAATTTAATAAAAGCTGTTAAAATATTTGCAATGAAAGATTGTTAAATCTTACACTAGAAACAACTGTAACATACGCTGTACATGTATATCCTAATTTTTCTCAAACATTTTAGAAGTTTTGCTAAATTACTTCTGGTGATACAGAATCAGGATGTACTAGCTATGCATCCACATTTATAA
>NW_013803002.1:0-539 GCF_000517525.1 Limulus polyphemus | reverse complement strand
GAGGAAGTATGTATTTAATTTTGATAAAACGACGTTTGAGAACAACAAAGGCCAAATTCCGATAAGTGTTAAAAGGGAGGTTGAACTAACCAGGTGCCATCAAGCTGAAGTCAATGTGACTGAAGGAGCTGATGATGGTGAAGTGGAACCAGGTATAGATAATAAACCAGAGCAGGAGAAAGACCAAGATTTGAAGCCAATAATTGATTTTCTAAAAGCAAGTGTTTTGCGCCCTGCTTGGGAGAAGATGTCTAGCTTAAGCCCTGTGACAAAAAACTACTTGGCACAATGGGACCAGTTGAAGCTTGAAGATGGTAGTCTTGTCCAGAGATGGGAGACTACAGATGGGAAAGTGACGACCTGGCAAGCAGTTATACCGAGAAAGTTACCGGAAGTTGTACTGCGTCAATCCAATGATAGTTTAATAGGAGGACATCTCGGAATTAAGAAGACATTGAGTCACCTACGGCAGAGATTTTACTGGATAGGTATGAGGCATGATGTGGAAGAATGGTGCAGGACATGCAGTACATGTTGTG
>NW_013803001.1:0-538 GCF_000517525.1 Limulus polyphemus | reverse complement strand
CACTGGCTCCTCATATGTTCTTGCTCTCCACAGTTCCAACAACCTTTCTGGATAGCAGCCTTTCCTGCTGTGGCATCTCTCCTGTGTTGAAGTTTCCAGCAATGTGCTCTCTTGTGCCCAGGTTTATTACAGTGCCAGCAAAGTCCCTCAAACTTCTCTGAAAGCTGCCCTTTTCTGGCCTTGAATCCTGATGACTGCACCAACCTTGGTACCTCTGTGCTAGATTTAACGTAGGATTCAAATTCAAAAGCACTGGCCATTGCATCATGCATAGTAGATGGGTGTGCTTGCTTTACTTGTATCTTCAGTTGTGGACTGTCCAAGGCATCTACAAACTGATCCCTCAGCAACAACTTGAGGAGATCGGGTGGTGCAGTTGGGTAGGTCTTGTGTGCCATACTTTCCAAGTTCTGTGCCAGCTCTTGTAGGCTCTCCCCTTTAGAATGGACTCTTGTCCTAAAACTAGCCCTGTAGACTTCGGGCTGATTTCGAGTTCCATACCTGAGTTCTAGAGCCGCTACCAGTGCTCAAAAGTTGT
>NW_013803000.1:0-539 GCF_000517525.1 Limulus polyphemus | reverse complement strand
GTCGAGTTGTTCAAACCTTGAAAATAGCGTTGATAACTGGACCAATTGTTGGTTGAGATGTTGCAAAGGAAATATCTGCTAAAGCATTTCGCCAGACATTAATCATAGGCAGAACCGCCTGGAAAATGAACTATAGGAAATATGTGACATCTTAAATGATGAAACAAAATTCAAAAGGCTAGGCACTGTTTCGCAAAATGATAACACGGCAAAAATTGAAAACCAGTTACAAAAACGCTTATTAGTTCTGGTTAAGAAAGGTTCCTTACCACGTGATATTTATGACCGGATTAGGCCCGCAGGCTCACAACGTCCCTGCATGTATGGCCTTCCTAAAACGCACAAAAAGGATGTACCACTACACCAGATTTTGTCTATGATTGGCGCTGCACAACACGAATTAGCGAAGTGGCTTTCGGAAATTTTAGAACAGGTGTTAACGTACTTTCAGAAAATTGTATTCAAGACTTTTTTCTTTTGCTACAACCATACAGAACCTTAGCCTTGACCCTAAACAATCGTTTTCGTGCTCCTTCGAC
>NW_013802999.1:0-776 GCF_000517525.1 Limulus polyphemus | reverse complement strand
ATGGCATCCACTGTTTGCCAGAGTTTACTGAGAAGCATTTCGTAAAGCCCAGTACTATGGTCTCACGTTTGAGTCGACTCCTGATCAGGCACACCGTGAGCAGATGTCAGAAGTAGTGAGGTACATGGAAGCTGATTTTGAGAGGAAAACAGTCAGTGTTGGAGAGTCCTTCCTTGGTTTTATCCAGATAAGACAGAAGGATGCTCAGAGCTTGGTTGAAGACATCTTGAAACAGCTGGAGAAGGACGAAATGTATCTCATTCTCGATGTCGAGGGACTGTGTTACGGCGCCGACAGTAACGACCTAAAGAAGAAGTGCGAAAATTTGGGCGAATTGTACAGCTCTGATGTTGATAGACAGCAGCCATATAAAGAAATTTTGGATTGCAGAATGTTGCTATCAAGTCGAGCCAACATGAAAATATCAAGACCTGAAGAGCTTTTCGAACTTATTGTTCAGTATGGCGATGAGAGCGTCTTCTCCAATCTTCGCATTGCTATTCCGATAATACTACCCATCGCAGTTTCCATTGCCAGCTGTGAGAGATCATTCAGCAAGTTAAAACTAATACTTTCGTATTTGAGAGCCTTCATGGGTCAAGGCAGACTATCTGATTTTGCTCTGATGAGTGTAGAAATAGAAGAAACTGAAAAAACAGACTTTGAGCACATCATAGACCAATTTGCATCAGTGAAAACAAGGAACGTGCAGTTGCAATTTTCATGTAGTGCCATAATTTGTTAATTAAAAGATTAACTAGCTTGACTTGTATTTT
>NW_013802998.1:0-703 GCF_000517525.1 Limulus polyphemus | reverse complement strand
CTTCACTTGTCATTGGTCACTTTACAACTTCACTTATCATTGGTCACTTTACAACTTCCCTTGTCATTGGTCACTTTACAGCTTCAATTGTCATTGATCACTTTATAACTTCGCGTGTCATTGGTCACGTTACAGCTTCATTTGTCATTGGTCACTTTACAACTTCAAATGTCATTGATCACTTTATAACTTCGCGTGTCATTGGTCACGTTACAGCTTCATTTGTCATTGGTCACTTTACAACTTCAAATGTCATTGGTCACTTTACAACTTCATTGGTCATTGGTTACGTTACAACTTCACTGGTCATTGGTCACTTTACAGCTTCACTTGTCATTGGTCACTTTATAACTTCACTTGTCATTGGTCACTTTATAACTTCACTTGTCATTGGTCACTTTACAACTTCACTTGCCATTGGTCAATTTACAACTTCAATTGTCATTGGTCACTTTACAACTTCACTGGTCATTGGTCACTTTACTACTTCACCTGTCATTCGTCACTTTACAACTTCACTGGTCATTGGTCACTTTACTACTTCACTTGTCATTGATCACTTTACAACTTCACCTGTCATTCGTTACTTTACAACTTCATTTGTCATTGGTCACTTTACAACTTCACTTGTCATTGGTCACTTTATAAATTTGCGTGTCATTGATCACTTTACAACTTCACTTGTTATTGGTCACTTTACAAC
>NW_013802997.1:0-789 GCF_000517525.1 Limulus polyphemus | reverse complement strand
TTTAGAATTAAACCTAATTGGTTTTATTCCGTACTTATGATCGATACTACGATACAATTGTTACGACAGCGGAAGGCACGCGACGCTGGGAGCATGCGCGTTGGAGTTTCTAGAAGGATCATGACTTATCGAGGAACCTCGCGAATGTCCGAGTGTTTGCCAGGCGCCCTCTTTTTTAGTATATAAGCACGGCAAATAAGGACATAGATAGATAGATATGCAGATAGATTGAAGGTAGAGATAATTGAGTCAAGCGAACAGTAGGCACCGTAAGTAAAGTGTGTGATTTATAGCATGTGTTATAAAGGTTGTTAAGTTTAAAGGGACTGTGGGAATGCTGTGTATTACAAGGTTGTATCGAGAAAGAATAAACTAGTTTTAATTAAGAAAGGACTTGTATCGCTGAAGTTCCTCGGAAAGAATTTTTACCGAAAATTATCAAACGAACAGATACGCAACACAATGATATTACATCCATAATCGTTAAACTTTGATTAGGTTTTATTTGTTCCAGTAATTTATCAGCAAAACTTCTGACATAGCAGAATAGAATACCATTGGATAAAAGATCATCCATAAATTATAGGACAGTAGGAGCAACGCATAAAATTATGGAATAATTAGTTTATATTTTAACCCAATTTTAAAGCTATTTATATTAGACATAAATAGTTACATCACAGTTCCAAAATAGTTCTTATTTCCTCTGTATTTTTGTTTAAATTATACTTCATCTCCCTTTCCATGAAAACGTATTAAAACTTCCTTCAGTCGGTTTTGTAATTATTG
>NW_013802996.1:0-537 GCF_000517525.1 Limulus polyphemus | reverse complement strand
CACGATATCGTCGCTTAGTCGTAATAACTAGAAGTAATTAATAAAAGTCATAATTCTAGTGTAAACGATTTTATCATTACTCCTTGCAGTTAGCTTTTTTACAGAAATTTGGTGTTCCTTTAAAAAGCTTAAATAAAGGGTGAAACAGGAATTACCAACTAATAATAGATGAATATTAAATTATTGTAACATGTATGATACTCAATGCTTTCTACCCTATACAATTGTTTTTTTTTATGGAGCCAACCCCTATATTATGTATGAAGTGAAGGAGTAACAAAACATCAGTACACATAATACTAAGTTTTATTACACACATCTATAGAATACACTAACTTTCAGTCAGGGGGAAAAACATCACAAAAACAATTTGTAAATGTAAAATGATGTAGAGATTGCAGTGCCAAAAAGAATGGAAACAATAATATATGGATGATACAGCTTTACATAGATCATCCCTACATGACTTTCAACATTAAAATTTAATGTTACACTGTAAAATGCACTATTACTGCAGTTGGAAGTTATATATTCCTG
>NW_013802995.1:0-539 GCF_000517525.1 Limulus polyphemus | reverse complement strand
GTTGATGTATGGTCGGGAACTTCGGTTGCTAGAAGATCTGTTAACAGGACGCCCACTTTATGAAGAGTTGCCTGAGAAGGTGTCAGAGTTTGTGAAAGTGTTATCTGAAAGGATGGATGATATTCACCATCAAGTTTGTTCAAACTTGAAAACGTCTGCTGATTCGATGAAGTTAACTTATGATAAGAGATCTACTGAAGTCAGCTTTGAACCAGGAGACAAGGCGTGGTTGTATAATCCCAGAAAGACCAAAGGGAAGTCTCCTAAGTTGTCTTCTCCATGGGAAGGCCCATATGACAAGTGGATCGTCTCTCAGACGTGACTTTCCGGATAAAATGTGGTCGGCGAGGTAAGCCAAAAGTGGTGCCTGCCAACAGGCTTTGGCGTTATCATGGTCCAGGACATTTCATTTGGGACGAAGTGAACAACAGAACAAATGACGCTGCTGAAGACGTATCAGCTGAAAAAGCCAATGTTGAAGAAGAAACTCTACTCAGTTTTGAGAAGAGAAACGGTGAAGCTCTTGATGAAGTTACTAC
>NW_013802994.1:0-802 GCF_000517525.1 Limulus polyphemus | reverse complement strand
ATTTCTCCGCTTTATTTGCCGGGCTTATATACTAAAATAGAGGGCACCAGGAAAAGACTAGAGTTGAAGATGCTAGTGTATTTATTAGTAAGATGTGTTATGTATGAAGATATTAGTTTCTTTATTAGTAAGATTTGTTATGTATGAAGATATTAGTGTCTTTGTTAGTAAGATTTGTTATGTATGAAGATATTAGTGTCTTTATTAGTAAGATTTGTTATGTATGAAGATATTAGTTTCTTTATTAGTAAGATTTATTGTTTAGGAAGATATTATAGTGTTTATAGTGTGTTAGTTTCAGTAAATGACAGTATTTAGAGTGTGTTAGTTTCAGTAAATAACAGTGTTTATAGAGTGTTAGTTTTAGTAAATGATAGTATTTATAGTGTGTTAGTTTCAGCAGATGACAGTATTTATAGTGTATTAGTTTCAGTAGATGACAGTATTTAGAGTGTGTTAGTTTCAGTAAATGACAGTATTTATAGTGTATTAGTTTCAGTAGATGACAGTATTTAGAGTGTGTTAGTTTCAGCAGATGACAGTATTTATAGTGTATTAGTTTCAGTAGATGACAGTATTTAGAGTGTGTTAGTTTCAGTAAACCACAGTATTTATAGTGTGTTAGTTTCAGCAGATTACAGTATTTATAGTGTGTTTGTTTCAGTAAATGACAGTATTTATAGTGTATTAGTTTCAGTAGATGACAGTATTTAGAGTGTGTTAGTTTCAGTAAACCACAGAATTTATAGTGTGTTAGTTTCAGTAAATGGCAGTATTTATAGGTGTTAGTTTTAGTAAATGA
>NW_013802993.1:0-776 GCF_000517525.1 Limulus polyphemus | reverse complement strand
AAAATTGATAATGAAAACAACTTACAAGTCCGAAATATAAGTCATGAAGTATGTTGCTTTCAAACGTGATTACTCGATCATACAGTTTCAGTTTTCTCAAGCATAAGATTCTAAAACGCTGCCTAGTCTTGTAGCAAAATGCTGAAGCATATTCTTGATCACTCATTGAGTTGAGATCTTGCAGCATGAAGCACAGAGAACTCGTGCCTCTTTTTCTATCAATACATTTTCTGTGTTGGAAGCTGGATTTAGAGTTACTGGAATCAACAGAAAACTAAAACTGGAAACAACCAACAAAAATCAATTTAAGAACAGTTTGCAACCAAACATGCATGCGGAAATGAAGGGTTGGTGCACATTTAAGGATTCTGTGATTATTCACTGTTTTTCAAGATATAAGGAATAAAAAGCGAGTTTTATCGATTGAGTTATATTTACGAGATTGATAAAGTTCAATTATTTTTTATTTGTTTGGGAGTTGAAAGAATAGATAGGTTATGTCTGCCACCAAAATTGTTACTAAAGTTTTTTACAAGTACAAAACTTGTAATATCAATTAATAAAACTGTGTATGAATAAATTGAGACACCTAAAGTAACTTCCCTTTTTTTTAATGTTCTCTGTGTTTCCAAAGGAGTGAAGATATAAAAACTATTACATCAATTATAAGGTACAAACCGGCACTCTTACTGTGACATCCATTTTAAAGTTTCGAGTAAATACATTCCATTATAAGTATTGTGTGTAAATGTATTTACGTAAATTACAATGCTTTT
>NW_013802992.1:0-537 GCF_000517525.1 Limulus polyphemus | reverse complement strand
GTTTACCAAGTACCTGAATATTTTACACCATGGCGGTTATTTAAGATGAATATTTTCTGTTACGTTTACCAAGTACCTGAATATTTTACACCCTGGCGGTTATTTAAGATGAATATTTTCTGTTACGTTTACCAAATACCTGAATATTTTACACTCTGGCGGTTATTTAAGATGAATATTTTCTGTTACGTTTACCAAGTACCTGAATATTTTACACTCTGGCGGTTATTTAAGATGAATATTTTCTGTTACGTTTATCAAATACCTGAATATTTTACACTCTGGCGGTTATTTAAGATGAATATTTTCTGTTACGTTTATCAAATACCTGAATATTTTACACTTTGGCGGTTATTTAAGATGAATATTTTCTGTTATGTTTATCAAATACCTGAATATTTTACACTCTGGCGGTTATTTAAGATGAATATTTTCTGTTACGTTTACCAAGTACCTGAATATTTTACACTCTGGCGGTTATTTAAGATGAATATTTTCTGTTACTTTTATCAAATACCTGAATATTTTACACTCTGG
>NW_013802991.1:0-539 GCF_000517525.1 Limulus polyphemus | reverse complement strand
AAGCCGTCTCCAGCCATTATTAGTCTCAAAGTGGGTTCCTCGTCATCGAATATGATTCATAGTTTGGCACGCTAATCGCTAGGTCACGCCCGGCCTTGATTGAAACAACTTCTGAAACTATTAATTCAACCGAGTGAAATAAACTAAACAACTTAACATCTGTATTTTTTATTTGAAACTACTCAGAAGTTCTATGATAAAGATACCATTTTTATTATTGGTTAAATCACGACATTCGCTTTTTCTTTCTTGAGACTACTTAGGCTGGCATTGTTATTCTGGCCACTATGCTACTTAAGTTGATATAGTTAGTCCGACACTATGCTGTTTAAGTTACTCCAACCATCATGCTACTTAAGTTGATATAGTTAGTCCGACACTATGCTGTTTAAGTCACTCCAACCGTCATGCTGCTTAAGCTGATATTGTTAGTCCGACACTATGCTGTTTAAGTTACTCCAACCATCATGCTGCTTAAGTTGATATTGTTAGTCCGACACTATGCTGTTTAAGTCACTCCAACCATCATGTTGCTTAAG
>NW_013802990.1:0-539 GCF_000517525.1 Limulus polyphemus | reverse complement strand
AAAACTGTAACACTGATCTAACTATGTATAAGGAAAAAATTAACATTGATCTAAGTATGTATAATGAAAAAATGTAACATTGATCTAAGTATGTATAAGGAAAAAGTAACATTGTATGTATAAGGAAAAAATTTTCAAACGTGAATGTTTTAGATAATGAGCATCAGAGATCTTGTAGAATACGTATATATCAAGGCATAAGTGTTATATGCTTTGTTATGTAAAAGAGGCTTACAACTAATTGTGAAAACGGATTACTAATTAATAGAAGAGAATTGTTACTAATAAATAAGAGAGCTTCATTGTTAATCACAAAAAATAGAACAAAAAGTTGTCCATGTTTGTGTTTAGAAAATAAAGAAGGAATTTGATCTAAGTATGTATAAGGAAAAAATGTAACATTGATCTAAGTATGTATAAAGAAAAAATGTAACATTGATCTAAGTATGTATAAGGAAAAACTGTAACATTGAACTAAGTATGTATAAGGAAAAATGTAACATTGTTCTAAGTATGTATAAGGAAAAACTGTAACATTG
>NW_013802989.1:0-538 GCF_000517525.1 Limulus polyphemus | reverse complement strand
CAAGATAAGTTACTTTGTACAGACCAATGGTCAGTTTTATGTTATTTGATATGGTAACATGAGTGCACGTGAGCCGCATCATTGTAACTTCTGTATTGTTAGCCAGGCATGGCTGAAAGGCCAATATCATAAAAATAATAAATATATATATAAATGTATAATATTATAATATTTAAGCAATATAGTCCAAACATTTATATTTTCTTGTTATAATTTGTTGTCATTCTAAAATGAAAGAGACATAATTTATATTTATTTCCTAATTTTTTATGGTGGTTACAAGATCGATCAAATCTACCAAACCCATACAGAGATTCATTAGTGAAAATAAATATAATATAAGGCTTTTTTTCTTAAGAAATGTTTGATAACTATCTGAACATTATAAAGATTTTGCATGTTAAATTTGAAAATCTTCTGATGCATAAAACCATTTTTAATCTTAAAATGAAAATTACTTCGCATGATAGACTGGCAACATGTGAAAAGAAAAAAGGCATGAAAGAAACATTGCTTTATAAACCTTAAGACTTAATAA
>NW_013802988.1:0-538 GCF_000517525.1 Limulus polyphemus | reverse complement strand
AACCAAAACACAGTATGTTAAACCAATATACTAGATAATATACTGAACCTAACCAACCAAAACACAGTATGTTAAACCAATATACTAGATAATATACTGAACCTAACCAACCAAAACACAGTATGTTAAACAAGTATACTAGATAATATACAGAACCTAACCAACCAAAACACAGTATGTTAAACCAATATACTAGATAATATACAGAACCTAACCAACCAAAACACAGTATGTTAAACCAATATACTAGATAATATACAGAACCTAACCAGCCAAAACACTATGTTAAATTAATATACTAGATAATATACAGAACGTAGCCAACCAAAACACAGTATGTTAAACAAGTATACTAGATAATATACTGAATCTAACCAACCAAAACACGGTATGTTAAACAAGTATACTAGATAATATACAGAACCTAACCTACCAAAACACAGTATGTTAAACAAGTATACTAGATAATATACAGAACCTAACCAACCAAAACACAGTATGTTAAACAAGTATACTAGATAATATACTGAACCTAACC
>NW_013802987.1:0-859 GCF_000517525.1 Limulus polyphemus | reverse complement strand
CCCTGTCTGTTCTGTAAAGGTTAAAACGTCTTGTGTTCTCTAGCGACATATCTAGTGGGTTAATAGCACTCAGGCTTACCCCCTGTCTGTTCTGTAAAGGTTAAAATGTTTTGTGTTCTCTAGCGACATATCTAGTGGGCTAATAGCACTCAGGCTTACCCCCTGTCTGTTCTGTAAAGGTTAAAATGTTTTGTGTTCTCTAGCGACATATCTAGTGGGTCAGTACCACTCAAGCTTACCTCCTGTCTGTTCTGTAAAGGTTAAAATGTTTTGTGTTCTCTAGCGACATATCTAGTGGGTCAGTACACTCAAGCTTACCTCCTGTCTGTTCTGTAAAGGTTAAAATGTTTTGTGTTCTCTAGCGACATATCTAGTGGGTTAATAGCACTCAGGCTTACCCCCTGTCTGTTCTGTAAAGGTTAAAATGTTTTGTGTTCTCTAGCGACATATCTAGTGAGTTAGTACCACTCAACCTTACCTCCTCTCTGTTCTGTAAAATGAAATTTTCTGAACGGATGTTTGGAATCATTGCATCTCTAAAAGAGTTTGGTCTAAAAATGATTTGAGTGTTCATCTCAGATTCTCTCAGCCACCTTACGTTCGTGATACATAAAACAGTGCTTTCGGCCACCTTATGTTCATGATACATAAAACAGTGCTCTCGGCCACCTTATGTTCGTGATACACAAAACAGTGCTCTCGGCCACCTTATGTTTGTGATACATAAAACAGTGCTCTCGGCCACCTTATGTTCGTGATACATAAAACAGTGCTCTCAGCCACCTTATGTTCGTGATACACAAAACAGTGCTCTCGGCCACCTTATGTTCGTGATACACAAAACAGTGCTCTCGGTCAC
>NW_013802986.1:0-539 GCF_000517525.1 Limulus polyphemus | reverse complement strand
AGGTGTATATATTTGAGACCTCACCAGACATTATAGGCATCTGGTTTAATATGTGAATATATAACTTTTAATATATTTGACAGCTCACCAAACAGTTTTGTTGCTTCCAGCAAACTCTCCTGGGCCATTCTGGCTAAGGTGGCACCACTTAGTTCTTGAACACAAACCTTGGTTACATTGTCAAACGAACAGTAAAAGTAAACCAGGTTATTTGGAGTTAAGTTGAGGTAATGGTTTCTTGATGTTGGACTAAAAACACTGACCTAGAAAAGACAACAGAATACTGTCACAAAACTAAACACTACATACACAATAATCAAGTAGAGTAACCATGACTGACTCACCTGCTTTAATACCAGCACACATCCTGGTTGAAGGTACATGTGAACTTCTTTTAAAATGGCTGACTCACCTGCTTTAATACCAGCACACGTCCTGGTTGAAAGTACATAGGAACTTCTTTTAAAATGACTGACTCACCTGCTATAATACCAGTACACATCCAGGTTGAAGGTACACGTGAACTTCTTTTAAAATGA
>NW_013802985.1:0-540 GCF_000517525.1 Limulus polyphemus | reverse complement strand
GATTTTTGTTTTGTGAAATTTTCTAAGATCGGTAATAATTCTGAAGTGTAGTATCGGAACTGCTAATCGATGAGACGTCTTGCATGTTGTCTTCTAAAAATTGGCTCCAAAATATTATTTTGACAACTATGTTTTTATAAGTTATTATTATTGACTTTGTTTAACGAAGAATTAAGTTTATTATAAAACATTTATATAAACGTAAATAAAATCACGACCTATATCTCCAGAATGTAATTTTAGTTGCTCAATATTTCGATATTACAGCTTCGTCAGGAGCTTGTTTGTTTGTTTTTGAATTTCGCGCAAAGCTACACGAGGGCTATCTGCGCTAGCCGTCCCTAATTTAACAGTGTAAGGCTAGAGGGAAGGCAGCTAGCTAGTCATCACCACCCACCACCAACTCTTGGGCTACTCTTTTACCAACGAATAGTGGGATTGACCGTAACATAATAATGCCCCACGGCTGAAAGGGCGAGCATGTTTGGCTGAACGGGGATTCGAACCCGCGACCCTCAGATTGCGAATCGAGCGCCCTAA
>NW_013802984.1:0-650 GCF_000517525.1 Limulus polyphemus | reverse complement strand
AACTCTAGTTACACAATTTATAACAACCATACTCATCTTTAGCCTTACTTGGTACAACAACTCCATGAACACCTAGGTTAACTCTAGTTACAGTATTTATAACCACAATAACTCATCTGTAGCCTTACTTGGTACAACTACTCCATAAACACCTAGGTGTATCTCTAGTTACCAAATATATAACCACCATACTCTCTTTAGCGTTATTTGGTACAACAATTCCACTAATAACTAGATGTAACTCTAGTTACCGAATTTATAACCACCATACTCATCTTTAGCATTACTTGGTACAACTACTCCAGGAACACTTAGGTTCAACGCTAGTTACCGAATTTATAACCCCATACTCATCGTTAGCGTTATTTGGTACAACAACTCCACGAACACCTAGGTGTAACTCTAGTTACCGAATTTGTAACCACCATTCTAATCTGATGCGTTATTTGGTACTACAACTCCACGAACACCTAGGTGTAACTCTATTTACAGTATTTATAACCACCATACTCATGTGTAGCCTTACTTGGTACAACTACTCCATGAACACCTAGGTTAACTTTAGTTACCGAATTTATAACCACCATACTCATCCTTAGCATTATTTAGTACACCAACTCCACGAACACCTAGGTGTAAGTCTAGTTACG
>NW_013802983.1:0-540 GCF_000517525.1 Limulus polyphemus | reverse complement strand
CAGGGCATTAACAACCTGATTGTAAGATGGAAACCATCATCGATAAGAATGGGACTATTTCATGTAATAAATGTTTTGTTTTGATTTATAAGTTGTTCGGGTTTTTCGTCTAAAAATAAGCGACATTTCTTGACGACCTAATTAAGAATAACAAATATTTTTATTTCTTGTTTTTTTAAGTTTATATGCCATGCTGTGTTGCAAACTAAAGAGTCCACAATTCTTCTCGTGATTGACGGCATGTTCACGTTTTACTGACGTCACGACAAGAATGTTAAGCGTTTCTTGTGTGACGTCATTTTAGTGTCTATTGACTGACTGACAGAATGTAAATGGCGCGAGTGGTTAGTAACTATATTGTATGTTTCACGCATGACTCGATGAATTAATTATAGGATGATTAACTTTAATGTAACTAATCGGATGATAAACTTTAATATAACTAATAGGATGATTAACTTTATTGTGGCTAATAGGATGATTAACTTTAATGTAACTAATAGGATGATTAACTTTAATGTAACTAATAAGATGATTAAC
>NW_013802982.1:0-539 GCF_000517525.1 Limulus polyphemus | reverse complement strand
GGGTGTTGAGTAGACCAGAGAGGAACTACTGTGTAACACGGAGGAAGCTCCTTGCTATAGTAAAGAGTCTGACATATTTCCACCCTTACCTCTGTGGTGCAAGGTTTATCATTAGGACAGACCATGCTGCGTTACGCTGATTAAGATTATTAAAGAACCCAGAGGAACAATTAGCACGCTGGATCGGAAAAATAGACCAGTATAATTATAATATTGAATATAGAGATGGAAAATCCCATGGTAATGCTGATGGACTGAGCCGAAGACCCTGCAAAAATGACTGCATACATTGCTATAAAAGAGAGTTTGAACTAACCAGGTGCCATCAAGCTGAAGTCAAGCCGACTGAAAGAGTTGATGATGGTGAAGTGGAACCAAATATAGATATAAAAGCAGAACAGGAGAAAGACCAAGATTTGATGCCAGTGATTGATTTTCTAAAAGCAAGTGTTTTGCGCCCTGCTTGGGAGAAGGTGTCTAGTCTAAGCCCTGTGACAAAGAACTATTGGGCACAATGGGACCAGTTGAGGCTTGAAGAT
>NW_013802981.1:0-537 GCF_000517525.1 Limulus polyphemus | reverse complement strand
AGTATATAATTATTATGAACATATACAGTTACATTAGCATATAATTATTATGAACATATATAGTTATATTATTACATTAGTATATCTATAAATTAATAATTTTATTGGGAAAGACTTTCATATATATATATATATATATTTCACCAATATTGCTCCAGTAGTAAGGGTTGACTCCACCTAAACCCCCTTATCAACATAAAATTATGTTTATGACAAAATTAAATCACCAATAAAAGGTATGAGAATATTACATTTAATTTTTTTACTATTGTTTGTTTGTTTTATAACAAAGCCACGTTGGGCTATCTGCTGTGTCTACAGTGGGGAATCGAACCGCTGATTTTAGCGTTGTAAGTTCGTAAACTTACCAATGACGCACCGGAGGACATTGTATTTTTTATCAACCGGTCCTTTAGTAATTATTCCATTATTTACCGTATTTTTCGGAATATAAGACGCACCCTTATTTTGAAGATAAAGTTTTGGGGGAAAAAAAGCTACAGTCGCATTTGAAAGATTTTTATTGAACAAAAATTC
>NW_013802980.1:0-539 GCF_000517525.1 Limulus polyphemus | reverse complement strand
GCAACTTTGCAATACACTTAATTTCCAAAGTTACTTTAACTTAAACACACGCTATAATTCACAATGATTTACACACTTTACTTAGGGTTTGACTCGATTATTTGTCTATATCTTCAATCTCTCTCTCTCTCTGCTATTACAGTTCCGACTCATTGTCTGGAGCGTAGAGTTGCCACGAACAGACATGATCCTTCTAGAACCTCATGAAGTGTTACTAGCGTCACGTGACTTCCGCTGTCGTAACAATATTTTATAAAGTCCAACACCAGTTAAAATATTCCTACCATTATACATATTATAAAGTCCTACATCATCTAAATCTCCCTACCATTATATGTTTTATAAAGTTCTACACCAGCTAAAATCTTCCTACCATTATATATTTTATAATGCCGAGAAGATTGTGTTTAACAGTACATAGACGACAATATGGTGAAAAGTAGCTATCAAAATACGACTAATAGGATTGGTGACTTGCATTGGTTAATAGGCATTTACGATAATACGTGATGTTTATTTATACGCATATATTATTGTTA
>NW_013802979.1:0-539 GCF_000517525.1 Limulus polyphemus | reverse complement strand
CTTACGTAGATGAGGGTAAGGGTGTAGATTTGGTGTATCTGGACTTTCAGAAATTACTTGACAAGGTGCGACATAAAAGGCTTGTAAAACAAATTAGCTCTATAGGTGTGGGGGATAAGTTAGCAAATTGAATAGAAGAGTGACTAAATGGAAGAAAGCAGAGGTTTGTTACAAATTGAGTTCAGTCAAACTGGATTAATGTCACAAGTGGGGTAACTCAGGGCTCAGTCTTAGGACCTTTGCTGTTTTTGACTAACATCAATGACATAGATGAAGGAATAGTCAATAAATTACTTAAATTTTCAGATGATATTTAGGTCTTGGGTGTTGCTGGCCGTGAAGAGGATGTGGCTAATTTACAAAAGGATTTAGATCATTATTGAGTTGGGCAAATAAATTGCAGATGGGTCTTAATTATAATAAATGCAAGATAATGCATGTGGGTTATCATAATTTGATTTATAAGTATAGTATGGATGGGAATAACTTTAATAGTGTTATAAAGAAAAGGAATCTTGGTGTAATAGTCTATCAGTCTC
>NW_013802978.1:0-539 GCF_000517525.1 Limulus polyphemus | reverse complement strand
CATTACCCATTTAAGCCGTCTCCAGCCATAATTAGGAGTCACTTTAAATCACCAGATTCTATCTTGGTATAGATAAATTTGGTCGTGTTAAACAAACGAAGAAGCAACAATATTGCAGCCTACTATCTTTATTTTATAGTAAACAAAGAGTATTTATACGTAATTAGGAGTCATTTTAAATAATTACATATTATATTAGTGTACATAAACATTATTGTGATAAACTTATGAAGAGGGAACAAGATTACAGCTTATATTCTTTATTTTATAGTAAACAAAGAGTATTTACACGTAACCACACGTAATTAGGAGTCACTTTAAATAACTAGATATTATCTTAGTATAAATGAATATGGTTGTGTTAAACCTATGAAAAAGTAACAAGATTACAGCTTATATTCTTTATTTTCGAGTAAAGAAAAATATTTCCATTAATTAGGAGTCATTTTAAATAACAAAATATTATCTTAGTGTTCATAAACATGTTGGTGTTAAACATATGAAGAATTAAAAAGATTACAGCTTATATTCTTTATTTT
>NW_013802977.1:0-540 GCF_000517525.1 Limulus polyphemus | reverse complement strand
TATATATATATATATATATATATATATTAGTGTATAGCCCCCTCAAATGTAACGGGGGCAGCTACTACCACCCCCGCCGCATAGTATATCCTAACCTCACATGTCATAGCTAACTGAAATAAATAAATTTTGCAAAATCAAGCTTGACCAACAAAGAGACAGAAAAGTGCAGTCGAGGCAGTCAAACGTCGGTAAATTCCTTTGTGAGCCAATCAAAATTAAGATCATTCATGAAATTAATTCGTGGCGTACTCATAGATCAGTTAGATTAACAACTTCTAATATATGTTTTTGTGCGTTTTAATAACACTACGTTCCAACAATGGCTTTTATTTAATGTGCTTAGCAACAAAAATATAACCTAATATTGTTGTTATTTGTTTGTAATTAAGCACAAAACTACACAATGGGCTATCTGTGCTCTGCCCACCACGGGTATCGAAACCCGGATTCTATCGTTGTAAGCAGGCAGACATGCCGCTGTCTATGTACTTTAAGTATAAAATGAAATGTATAGACAACAAAACTGGAAAAATATTT
>NW_013802976.1:0-539 GCF_000517525.1 Limulus polyphemus | reverse complement strand
ATTCGATGACGAGGAACCAACACTGAGACTAATAATGGCTGGAGGCGGCTTGAATGGGTAATGAAGAAAAACCTTAATATAAGTTTAACATAACAACAAATGTACAACTTTTCGACAAGGTTTTGTACTTGATGATGACAAAACCTTGTCGAAACGTTGTACATTTGCAGTTATGTTAAACTTATATTAAAATTTTTCTTCATTACCCATTAAAGGATATAAGAATTGCAGACAGATAGATATAGAGACAGATAATTGAGTCAAGCAAGCGTTAGTGACGATAATATAAATTGTGTGTTTTGTTATCGAGATTGCAAACATATTGACTGTGGAAATTCTGTGTATTAGAAAGTTGTATTGAGAAAGAATAAATTAGTGTTACGACAGCGGGGGTCACGTAATTCTAGTAACACGTCATATTCTCGAACGTTCACGTCCCTTCCTGAATTCTCGAGAGACTACTAGATATGCAGTAGTCTTGTATATATAAGCCTCTAAGAAGTGACGGCAACAAGAAGGTAATGTAATGTGTTAATTGA
>NW_013802975.1:0-539 GCF_000517525.1 Limulus polyphemus | reverse complement strand
AAGAGAGGACAAGAGGATGTTCAGAGCCTTTGCACACTTGACACCTAGTTGCTTGATGTGTGGAATGAAGCTAAGCTTGTGGTCAAAGATAAGCCCCAAGAACTTTGCCTCAGGGACTACACAAATAACTATATCGCTGAGATGGAGCTTGGGATCGGGATGGAGACCCCTTTGGCAGCAAAAATGCATGCAAACGGTTTTGGAAAAAGAAAATTTAAAACCATTTGCAGTGGTCCATGTCAACAACCGATTGAAGGCAGTCTGAAGCTGCCGCTCAATAAACCTCATGTTTGACGACTGACACGAGATGTGGAAGTCATCGACATAGAGCCCATTTGCAACAGTCGGAGGAAAATCTGTAGTGATGGCATTAATTTTAACACTAAAAAGTGTGACACTCGAGACACAGCCCTGAGGGACTCCAAGTTCCTGTGGGAAGGAACGAGAAAGAGTGAAACCCACACGGACTTGATTCACCTGTTCAGTAAAAAATTGCAAATAAAAATGGGTAAATGGCCATGCATCCCATAGGAGTGGAG
>NW_013802974.1:0-539 GCF_000517525.1 Limulus polyphemus | reverse complement strand
GTAAACATCTAAGAAATATGGGGAAACTCCATAAAGAAGGTGTTTGGGTGCCTCACGAACTCTCCGATGATTATCGTTTCCAACGTGTGAACGTTGCTTCGTCTCTTCTGGCTCGTCATGCGCGTGAACCATTTTTGGACAGAATTGTCACCGATGATGAAAAATTGATTCTCTATGCAAATATTAAACGCCAAAAACAATGACTCAGTCCTAAACAAAATACACTTCCGACGCCAAAAACCTGGACTCTATCCGCAGAAAGTGGCGCTTTGCATTTGGTGGGACATCAAAAGAGTAATTCATTTCGAACTCCTCAATCCACAGCGAACTCTCAATGCAGAGATCCATAGTCAGCAACTGGAACGTTTAAATCAAGCCCTTCATCAGAAACGTTCTTCACTCGGCAATCGGAAAGGTGTTCTTCTTCTCCACGACAATCAACGTCAACATGTGGTACGTTTTATGCAACACAAGATTATGGAGTTGGGTTGAGAAGTTCTCCCCCACCAACCATATTGTCCAGATTACCATGTTTTTCG
>NW_013802973.1:0-539 GCF_000517525.1 Limulus polyphemus | reverse complement strand
ACCATCAAGTGCGTTCAAACTTGAAAACGTCTGCTGATTCGATGAAGTTAACTTATGATAAGAGATCTACTGAAGTCTGCTTTGAACCAGGAGACAAGGTGTGGTTGTATGATCCCAGGGACACCAAAGGGAAGTCTCCTAAGTTGTCATCTCCATGGGAAGGCCCATATGACATAGTGGATCGTCTCTCAGACGTGTCTTTCCGGATAAAATGTGGTCGGCGAGGTAAGCCAAAAGTGGTGCATGCCAACAGGCTTTGGCATTATCACGGTCCAGGACATTTCAGTTGGGACGAAGTGGAAAACAGAACAAATGACGCTACTGAAGACGTGCCACCTGAAGAAGCCACCATCGAAGAAGAAACTCTACTCAGTTTTGAGAAGGGAAACGGTGAAGCTCTTGGTGAAGTTACTACCACTGATGTGACTGTTACTGATGATGGGACATTTACTGATGAAGCAGATGAACCCTACATGAAGCAGAAGCCAATGAGACGGAGACCAGTACGGAAGAAGATACGTCCCGTAAAATTAAGAGAC
>NW_013802972.1:0-539 GCF_000517525.1 Limulus polyphemus | reverse complement strand
GGATGGAGTCCAGGTTTTCAGGTCAGTAAGTGGTTTTTTCTAGGACTGACCCTATTATTTTTGACGTTTAATATTCGCATAGAGAATCTATTTTTCATCATCAATGACAATTCTGTCCAAAAATGGTTCATGCGCATTACGCGCCAGAAGAGACGAAGCAACGTTCACACGTTGGAAACGATGATCACCGGAGAGTTCGTGAGGCACCCAAACACCTTATTTATGGAGTTTTCTCATAATTCTTAGATGTTTACTTATTGTTTCATGAGAGACATGCGCTTTCAGGGCCATTTCACGAGTGTGTTGCCTAGGGTTAGACTCAACAAGTGTCTTCAAAGCATCGATTTTAAAGCTAAACTGACATGAACGAAATTTTCTGAACCATCGTTAACACTTATGAACGTTCAAAACATTTTTATAAACTTCTTTGATATTCTTTGTGGCTACAGAGGCGTTGTTTCACTTCTTGTGTTCAAACAGCATTACATGCTGAATGTTTGTTTCGTCGTGTTCCATCACTATAAGGGATTATGATATAG
>NW_013802971.1:0-538 GCF_000517525.1 Limulus polyphemus | reverse complement strand
GCCACTGTCTATAAGCAACATAATATATAATGTGGGAAAAAAATTAATGATAGTTATACATATGTAAATAAGTTCCAGAGTACATACATACATACATATATATATATAACAACAGAATCAATAACAATGATATGGGAATGCCTACTGTACGCAATTATACAATGTATATACAACAAAATATTTTTACTTAAATTTAATTTACATCATATTAAATGCTGTTTAAATAAAAGTAAATAAGAAAGTAATAAATAAATAAGAAAAACGTATATATATATATACAGTGTTTCGGGAAATTACAGCTTTTTATCTTTATAAGAGATCCAAGAGAAGGTCTTCCAATGCAGTGGTAGACTCCAGCTTGCCGATTGTGCACCAGCTTAGCCTTGGAAAAGTTCTATCTCTTCCTCCAGTTGCGGAGAAAGATTTATACAATTTAGGAGATGGTCTTCATCTTGGTTATAAAGACCCAAAATCATAAATAATGTTCAACGTTAAACTGGTACACAGTTAAAAACATTTCATTTAGGCCTATCTATGG
>NW_013802970.1:0-538 GCF_000517525.1 Limulus polyphemus | reverse complement strand
AACAAAGGCCAAGTTCCGGTAACTGTTAAAAGAGAGGTTGAACTAATTAGGTGCCATCAAGGTGAAGTCAAAGTGACTGAACAAGTTGATGATGATGAAGTGGAACTAAATATAGATATCAAAGCAGAACAAGAGAAAGACCAAGATTTGAAGCCTATAATTGATTTCCTAAAAACAAATGTTTTGCGCCCTGCTTGGGATAAGGTGTCTAGTCTAAGCCCTGTGACAAAGAACTATTGGGCACAATGGGACCAGTTGAAACTTGAAGATGGCATTCTTCTCTGGAGATGGGAAACTGCAGATGGGAAAGTGACGACCTGGCAAACGGTTATACCGAGGAAGTTACGGGAAGTTGTGTTGCGTCAATCCCATGATACTGTAACAGGAGGACATCTAAGAGTTAAGAAAACATTGAGTCACCTACGACACAGATTTTACTGGATAGGTATGAGATAAGATGTGGAAGAATGGTGCAGAACATGCAGTACATGTTGTGCTAAAAGGGGCCCAAGCATAAGGGACGTGCTCCAATGAAGTT
>NW_013802969.1:0-539 GCF_000517525.1 Limulus polyphemus | reverse complement strand
AGCACATAATCCACTTGTTTAATTTAATAATATGTTCAAAACAAGTTAAACGTATGCAGAAAAATTCGTTACACTATTAGCTTTCACAGTTGTATCCAGAGCTTTTAATAACTGTCTCTTATTCCTCAAAGTCCACACAGGCTGGTTCAATTCCTCTAGAACACCCTTTGACAGCGAAGTTTTTGGCACAGTAGTAGAGTGGGCGCTGTCAACCTGTAACGAACTCATCCTCACTCGTTTCATTAAAACCACTTTCGTCAAACAAAGTAATTTAGTACACCCTTCCCGACTGTTAACAATAGTGGATATAGCTGACTACAGGTGAATTTCGGTTTTATCCAGATCCAGCATGGTTTCATCTATTGCGACTTTCGTCAAACAAAGTAATTTAGTACACCCTTCCCGACTGTTAACAATAGTGGATATAGTTGACTACAGGTGAATTTCGGTTTTATCCAGATCCAGCATGGTTTCATCTATTGCGACTGATTCCACCGCGTGTGTAAATATGTGTATATATATATATATATATATATATA
>NW_013802968.1:0-541 GCF_000517525.1 Limulus polyphemus | reverse complement strand
TCTTGGGTGTTTCTAGCTGTGAAAGAGGCTGCTGCTGATTTACAAAAGGATTTAGATCATTTAGTGAATTGGGCAAATAAATGGCAGATGGATTTTAATTATAATAAATGCAAGATGATGCATGTGGGTTATCATAATTTAAATTATAGGTATAATTTGGATGGGAATAACCTTAATAGTGTTATGAAGGAAAGGGATCTTGGTGTAATTGTCGATCAGTTTCTAAAGCTATCCAAGCAGTGTGCTGTTGCTAGTGGTAGGGCAAATAGGATTTTAGGTTGTATCTATAGAAATATTGAATGCAAGTCTAAAGAGGTTGTACTTTCATTGTACAGGTCACTGGTTAGGCCTGGGATGGAGGGGTTGTCATAAGACAAGAGGTTGAAATCTCACAAGTTGTTTTCTTTTGAAAAAAAAAGAAGAGTTAGGGGGGATCTGATTGAGGTGGTTAAGATTGTAAAGGGAATTGATAGTGTTGATGTATCATCTTTTTTATATTTAACAATGAGAATAATAGGACTAGAGGACACATATAAATTTT
>NW_013802967.1:0-539 GCF_000517525.1 Limulus polyphemus | reverse complement strand
GTAGCTTTGCGCGAAATTCAAATCAAACAAACAAGCTATTTTAATAGCAGTCTAGCGGGATCAAAATTCAACAAACTACTTAACTATTGAACCAAATACTCAGCTATTTTAATCGCTACCTAATCAAAATTTAACAACTGATATAATTTTTTTATTCCGTATGTTGTGATTGTAGCACACCTGTATAGGCAAAAGAAGAAAATAAATCCGAGGGCAAAATGTTGCAAACCCACGTGCCTCCTAAAAGTCGACGATAAACTGTTATTAACTATTTACCTCACTTGGTGCGGGCTTTTGTTCTGATTGTGGTTTTTTCCTTTGCTTCCTCTCATGCTCATACGCTTCTTGAGGCCTTTAATGAAAGACGGTGAACGTCGTGATCTGTGAACTGGTTCCTCCTTTTCTGGCTTATATATGCGATCTGAGCTAAACGCCTTCTGAAGAACGCTTTTGGCAGATCTTGTGAAACCTTGAACACGCTCGAAAAGGGACTTTTTTGATGACGATGGTCCTCTGTAGAGAGCAAAGTCACTGGAAAG
>NW_013802966.1:0-537 GCF_000517525.1 Limulus polyphemus | reverse complement strand
TTACTACTAGTTAATAATACTAACTTTAAAACAGGTACTCTGTTTAAAATTATCTCACCTCAGTGAAAGTGGTTAACACCATTGTTTTGGTTTTCAGTTCTCCTGTAATAGAAAAGAAGTAGAAGAAATTCAAACTTTATGTTATGATATTTACAGACATTCCCAGAACTTGTGATTCAGTCATTACATAGATATTGTTATAAAAGGAAACACTGTATAGTATTGTAAAGTTCTGATGATCTGTTGAGGAGATATTTAATATACCATTTCGACGAATAATCCGAGCCACCCCTACATAGGTAGTGCTACCGCCTGCCTGATAGAGTTTGGAAAATGTAAATTTATTTAGAATAAACCGTCCATGTCCAGATCTAAATTTTCGCTGACTATACACACGTAAAAAAATAATTATGACGACACAGTGACTGCAAAGAAAGTTATTACAAACAATGACTAGAGACACATAAAAATAATTGTGACAACACAGTGACTGCAAAGAAAGTTATCACAAACAATGACTAGAGACACATAAAAAAA
>NW_013802965.1:0-536 GCF_000517525.1 Limulus polyphemus | reverse complement strand
GTAACAACAAAAGGGGAATATAAATATACTTTACTAACTATTTTATACAACAGAATATTAAAAACTTATCAAAGTTTTTAAAAAAGGTTCGACGTTAGGTCGTAGAATAAAATTATAAGTTTATTTATCGATAGTATTAAGTACAGTAAAGTTTAGTCCTAACTAAACTAAAGTAAAAAAACGTACACAGGTTACAGTGTCAATTTATCTCTTCATCGAACTTAGGCCTAACATAAGTTAAAGTTTTATAAAGTACGGCCTATATACAAATGGATTTACACATTTCGTTGTCAACAATTACAATTCATTTGTATTGTGCTAGAAATGTTATATTTAAAGAAGTACTGTTACGATAAAGATACTAATTTGGCCGGAAATGTTTTGCGGGTCTCTGCCAGTTATTATTAATTTCTGATCGAATCAAACTACTTATGCAGATCATAACTAACAACCCAGTAAATAATATATACACCTGGAAAAAGTTAAGCACCCCCGTGTTTTTTTCAAGTGATTCAGATTCGACGTTCTTGTGACTG
>NW_013802964.1:0-538 GCF_000517525.1 Limulus polyphemus | reverse complement strand
TTTGCATACGTTTTCCCATTAAGATGGTGTTGCAGCGAACGAAAAATATGATAATTTGATGGTGCCATATCTGGAGAATGTGGTGGGTGGGGGAGAATGTCCCAACCAACTCCATAATCTTGTGTTGCGTCAAACGTGCCACATGTGGACGTGCATTGTCATGGAGAAAAACACCTTTGCAATTGACGAGTGAAGGGCATTTCTGATGAAGGGTTTGATTTAAACATTCCAGTCGCTGACTATAGATCTCTACATTGACAGTTTGCTGTGGATTAAGGAGTTCGAAATGAATTACTCATTTAATGTCCCACCAAATGCAAAGCATCACTTTCTGCGGATGGGGTCCAGGTTTTGGGATCAGAATTGGATCAGTAGGACTGAGCTATTGTTTTGGCGTTTAATATTCGCATAGAGTATCCATTTTTCATCACCGGTGACAATTATGTCCAAAAATGGTTCACGCACATTACGCGCCAGAAGAGACGAAGCAACGTTCACACGTTGAAAACTATGATTATCGATGAATTTGTGAGGAACC
>NW_013802963.1:0-608 GCF_000517525.1 Limulus polyphemus | reverse complement strand
TATATGCTAGAGTTTTGTGTTTTAACTATGTGCTTATTAAAGATATATGCTAGAGTTTTGTGTTTTAACTATGTGTTTATATTACAGGTGTGGAATATTTTTATATCATAACTACAACATTCTCACAGTACTTTCCATAGAGTTCATTCATGATTCGTTTCATTCACAATACAAAGCTACACACTAGGCTATCTGCACTCTGTCCACCGCGGGAATCGACTCCCGGATTTTTCCTATGTAAGTCCGTAACTGACCACGTTTATGAAATTCGTACATCCGGTAGGTGTCCTCAAATAGTAATGTTACATTGTAGCAAAGAAAACAACCATCAACCTCTTAATACCCAATTCTAACACACACACACACACATGTATCATGTTATCTTAAACTGTACTATTCTCTATAAATATAACTTTCTGACAATTAAGAGACTCTAAAATATGGCATAGTTTGGAATTGCTAACCAGAAGAAATTCAGCGGAAACTGCCACCCAACATGTGGCTCCTGTTTAAGAGAATAGAGAGATTAATAACACTTCCACATATTCGAGGGCTACCTGGGCTAACCGTCCCTAGACAGTAAGCAGCTAGTAGTCAACACTCCCCAC
>NW_013802962.1:0-538 GCF_000517525.1 Limulus polyphemus | reverse complement strand
AAGTCTTCTCACGCCTATAAATATAACCAACGCGAAGCTCCAAGGAGAGTGTCTGTTAGTAGTTCGCTATAATTAGTGTGCTATAAGCTTCCAAAGCTATAACTGTGATTTTTATAACGCTTATCAGTCGGAAAATTTAAGATATTTGACCAGGAATATTTATAAATTTCGAACATTACGAATTATTTAACTTCAGTGGATTATCATCGGACATTACCTAACCCCAACGGTGGAAAATCTAGCGTGTGTGACCAAGGACAAAGCCAGCTAGCTTCTCGACGAATCGTATTTACACCAACTCGTAACCAACTCGTTCATCGTAAACACTCGATAAGATATTAAGGATGTTCCGAGCTAGAAAGAAGATTTGATATTGTTTATAAGTTTGTGAAACTTTTGTTTATAGATCTTTGTTTGTAATAACTATTTGTAATAATTGTTACTGTAAATTTGTTGTTGTGTGTGTGTATATTAAAACGTATTTGTGTTAAAAACGAAGACGGTGTGTATCAATCTTGTTGTCAAACATTGTAAATTG
>NW_013802961.1:0-538 GCF_000517525.1 Limulus polyphemus | reverse complement strand
GACAAGTAATTGTTGAGCATTTCAATCATGCTAAGAGCCACTCAATAATAACATACGGCAAATCTACATTTTTATTCTTTAAGTTACGTCACATTTTCAAATGTGAACAATAGTGTGATTAATTCCTAACAATTTAGTGTAAAATATTCTGCTTGAGAAATAAAATTTGGCACCAATATTATTCATACCTGTTCTCCCGTCATTTCAAAAGTGAATTTTGAGCTCTGCCTGCGGGCGCAGCTTTTCAAACGAGAGACAAACGAACGGTCGGACAGACACCACGGTTCGCGATATATTTAATATTGAAATCTTCTATATTAAATTCAAAGTTGAATGGAACAGTGAAAAACCTCCATCGTTAACAAAACGTTCCATGGAAAGGTACGTAAATTTGGTACAGCCCCCCCCCCCTAGTGGCTCAACAATAAATATGCAGGCTTACAATGCTAAAAATCTGGATTCGATACCCGTAGTGGGCAAATCACAGATAGCTATTGTGTACCTTTGAACTTAACAACAACCAAAGAACTCTAAATAT
>NW_013802960.1:0-539 GCF_000517525.1 Limulus polyphemus | reverse complement strand
TCTAGCTATAAGTAAACGCAGTAAATTGTCCGAGTAGAATCATTAGCTGTAAGTAAAACAGCTGATTATCCAATTAGAAACACGAGCTTTAAATAAACAGAGCTGATTATCCGATTTGAAACACAAGCTATAATTAAACACAGTTGATTATCCGAGTAGAAACACTAGCTATAAGTAAACGCAGTTGATTATCCGAGTGGAAACACTAGCTATAAGTAAACGCAGCTGATTATCCGAGTAGAAACACTAGCTGTAAGTAAACGCAGCTGAGTGTCCGAGTTGAAACACGAGCTATAAGTAAACGTAGCTGAGTGCATCAGTTGAAACACTAGCTATAAGTAAACGCAGTTGATTATCCGAGTAGAAACACTAGCTGAAAGTAAACGCAGCTGAGTGTCCGAGTTGAAACACTAGCTATAAGTAAACGTAGCTGAGTGTATGAGTTGAAACACTAGCAATAAATAAACGTAGCTGAGTGTATAAGTTGAAACACTAGCTGTAAGTAAACGTAGCTGAGTGTCCGAGTTGAAACACTAGCT
>NW_013802959.1:0-539 GCF_000517525.1 Limulus polyphemus | reverse complement strand
ACAGTTCCAACAACCTTTCTGGATACCAGCCTTTCCTGCTGTGGCATCTCCCCTGTGTTGAAGTTGCCAGTATTGAGCTCTCTTGTGCCCAGGTTTGTTACAGTGCCAGCAAAGTCCCTCAAACCTCTCTGAAAGCTGACCTTTTCTGGCCTTGAATCCTGATGACTGTACCAACCTTGGTATCTCTGTGCTGGACTTAATGTAGGATTCAAATTCGAGAGCTCTGGCCATTGCATCCTGCATGGTAGAGGGGTGTGCTTGCTTCACTTGTATCTTAAGTTGTGGACTGTCCAAGGCATCTATGAACGGATCCCTCAGCAACAACTTGAGGAGATCGGGTGGTGCAGTTGGGTAGCCCTTGTGTGCCATGCTTTCCAAGTCCTGTGCCAGCTCTTGCAGGCTCTCCCCTTTAGCACGGACTCTCGTCCTGAACCTAGCCCTGTAGACTTCCGACTGATTTTGGGTTCCGTATCTGAGTTATAGAGCCGCTACCAGTGCTCTGTAGTTGTGCCTGTTATCTGCTGACAACTGTCCAAGTA
>NW_013802958.1:0-539 GCF_000517525.1 Limulus polyphemus | reverse complement strand
AGGACGAGAGTCCGTAGCTAAAGGGGAGAGCCTGTAAGAGCTTGCACAGGACTTGGAAAGTATGGCACACTAGGCCTACCCAACTGCACCGCCAGATCTCGTCAAGTTGTTGCTGAGGGGTCAGTTTGTAGATGCCTTGAACAGTCCACAACTGAAGATACAAGTGAAGCAAGCACACCCCTCTACTATGCAGGATGCAATGGCCAGAGCTATTGAATTTGAATCCTACGTTAAGTCCAGCACAGGGGTACCAAGGCTGGTACAGTCATCTGGATTCATGGCCAGAAAAGGTCAGCTTTCAGAGAGATTTGAGGGACTTTGCTGGCACTGCAATAAACCTGGGCACAAGAGAGCTCAATGCTGGCAACTTCAACACAGGGGAGATGCCACAGCAAGAAAGGCTTCTACCCAGAAAGGTTGTTGGAACTGTGGAGAGCAAGGACATATGAGGAGCCAGTGTAAGAAGAATACCACCAATAAGTCAGCTTCGGGAAACCAATAGTGGTTGGTGTTGAGGGACGCCCACCAACCCCATCTTG
>NW_013802957.1:0-539 GCF_000517525.1 Limulus polyphemus | reverse complement strand
GATGAGTATGGTGGTTATAAATTCGGTAACTAGAGTTACACCTAGGTATTCGTGGAGTTCTTGTACCAAATAACTCTAAAGATGAGTATGGTGGTTATAAATTCTGTAACTAGAGTTACACCTAGATGTTGATGGAGTAGTTGTACCAAGTAAGGATAAAGATGAATATGTTGGTTATAAATTCGGTAACTAGAGTTACACCTAAGTGTTAATGGAGTAGTTTTTCAAATAACGCTAAAGATGAATATGGTGGTTATAAATTCGGTAACTAGAGTAACACCTATGTGTTCATGGAGTAGTTGTAACAAGTAAGGCTAAAGATGAATATGGTGGTAATAAATTCGGTAACTAGAGTTATATCTAGGTATTCGTGGAGTTGTTGTAACAAATAACGCTAAAGAGAGTATGGTGGTTATATATTCGGTAACTAGAGATACACCTAGGTGTTTATGGAGTAGTTGTACCAAGTAAGGCTACAGATGAGTATGGTTATAAATACTGTAACTAGAGTAACACCTATGTGTTCATGGAGTAGTTGT
>NW_013802956.1:0-812 GCF_000517525.1 Limulus polyphemus | reverse complement strand
GTATTCTTCTCCGGAGATGGGAAACTGCAGATGGGAAAGTGACAACCTGGCAAACGGTTATACCGAGAAAGTTACGGAAAGTTGTGCTGTGTCAATCCCATGATACTGTAACAGGAGGTCATCTCAGAGTTAAGAAAACATTGAGTCACCTATGGCACGCACGTCCCTTATGCTTGGGTCCCCTTTTAGCACAACATGTACTGCATGTTCTGCACCATTCTTCCCCAATGAAGTTATATCAAGTTGGTCACCAATGGAAAGAGTAGCCGTCGACATTGCAGGTCCTCCGCCCCAAACGTTCGTTCGTTACAGTGTTGTTTTAGCGCGAGTATTGAGATTAAGTGTATCGCAGAGTTATATTCGGAAAGAATAAACCAGTTTTATTAAGTAAAGACTTGTGTCGTTAAAGTTTCGTTGGAACGAAGTTACGGAAAAATCAATTAACAAACAGAGACGTAACAATGTGTTAGTTTGGATTACAACGTTCCGAGGAAGAGAAAGCGGAAAATCGCTAAACTATCACTCCTGTTAATAACGCAGAGTGTGTCCTGAAGTTGCTTTGGCCGCACAACACAATACCGTGTGTTTCATTTATTGCCAAAATAACTAAAACCGTCTCTTTATAGTTTGTAATATTTTATTACTTATTATACAAAAAAAAAACAAATTATAAATGTCAGGATGGCCGAGCGGTCTAAGGCGCCAGACTCAAGGTGTGTAACCTTTCTGTTATTAGAACAGATGTGTGTATTCTGGTCTTCGAATGGAGGCGTGGGTTCGAATCCCACTTCTGACATGCCTTTTCATGTACG
>NW_013802955.1:0-539 GCF_000517525.1 Limulus polyphemus | reverse complement strand
AGACAATAAAGAGCATGATGTTTTATCAACACTGGCGGATTGTTACCAACAATAAAGAACATGAAAGTTGCAACGCTATGTTCAGAATATTCTAGTTTGTACATAATTTAGAAATGTATATTTGTTCAGTATCCAGGTAATCTTAGTATAACAATTAAGCAAGTATTTGTGAAGTTAGGAAATACATTAGTTGAAAAACGCAATTGAAAAAAAAGAAATTAGAAACTCTGTAACCACGCGTTTTTGAAAATAGGCCTTTCTTCATCAGGTGAAAATTAAATAAACGATAACGCTTTGCTAAGTATCTAGACTATAACAGTTGATAAAATATCTAGACATAACAATTATATAGACTATAACAATTCATTAAGTATGTAGACATAACAGTTATCTAGACTGTAACAATTGATTAAATATCTAGACATAACAATTATGTAGACTATAACAATTGATTAAGTATCTAGACAAAACAGTTATGTAGACTATAACAATTGATTAATATCTAGACATAACAGTTATCTAGACTATAACAGTTGATT
>NW_013802954.1:0-929 GCF_000517525.1 Limulus polyphemus | reverse complement strand
TTAATATCACAAGTGAGGTACCTCAGGGCTCAGTCTTAGGACCTTTGCTTCTTTTTGATTTACATCAGTGATGTATATGAAGGAATAGTAAATAAATTACAACAATTTGCTTATGATATTAAGGTATTGGATGTTGCTAGTTGTGAAGAGGATGCTGCTGATTTACAAAAGGATTTAGATCATTTAGTGAGCTGGGCAAATAAATGGCAAATGGGTTTTAATTATAATAAGTGCAAGATAATACATGTGGATTATCATAATTTGAATTGTAAGTATAATTTGGATGGGAATAACCTTAACATTGTCACGAAAGAAAGGTATCTTAGTGTAATGGTTGATCAGTCTCCTAAGCCGTTCAAGCAGTGTGTTGTTGCTAGTGGTAGGGCAAATAGTATTTTAGGTTGTATCTACAGAAATACTGAATACAAGTCTAAAGAGGTTATAATTTCATTGTATAGGTCACTGGTTAGGCCACATTTGGAGTATTGTGTTCGATCTTGGACTCTTTACTTTAGGAAGGACATTGAATTGTTGGAAAATCGTTCAGAGGAGGGTTACTAGAATGGTGCTTGGGATGGAGCGGTTGTCATACGAGCAGTGATTGAAATCTCTGGAATTGTTGAGGAGGATCTGATTGAGGTATTTCAGATTATAAAGGGAATTGATACTGTTGATACATAATCTATTTTCAGACGTAATGGTGAGAATGGTAGGACTAGGGGACACATATATAAATTTTGGAAATATAGGAGTCATCTTCAGCTAAGACAGTTATATTTTTCTAACAGGGTGGTTGTCCTTTGGAACGGTTATCTTCGGATGTTGTAGAGGCAGTAAATTTAAGAGAAAGCTTAATAACTATATGAATGATAACAGCTGCCTTTAGATTTTTTTAAATTCTTCGTTTTAATAGTTTTGTTTAGCTTGGA
>NW_013802953.1:0-543 GCF_000517525.1 Limulus polyphemus | reverse complement strand
CTCCTTGTAGTTAAATGTAAAAAATGAAATTCTTTCACCTGCTTGTATTTAAATGAAAAAAGTGAAATTCTTCCACCTGCTTGTAGTTAAATGAAAAAGTAGCATTCTTCCACCAGCTTGTAGTTAAAGGAAAAAGTAAAATTCTTCCACCTACTTGTATTTAAATGAAAAAAGTAAAATTCTTTCACTTGCTTATATTTAAATGAAATGTATAAGTAAAATTCTTCCATCTGCTTGTAGTTAAATGGAAATAGTAAAATTCTTCTGCCTGCTTGTAGTTAAATGTAAAAAATTAAATTCTTTCACCTGCTTGTATTTAAATGAAAAAAAGTGAAATTCTTCCATCTGCTTGTAGTTAAAATGAAAAAAGTAACATTCTTCCACTAGCTTGTAGTTAAAGGAAAAAGTAAAATTCTTCCACCTACTTGTATTTAAATGAAATGTATAAGTAAAATTCTTCCATCTGCTTGTAGTTAAATGGAAAAAGTAAAATTCTTCTGCCTGCTTGTAGTTAAATGGAAAAAGTAAAATTCTTCTGTCTGC
>NW_013802952.1:0-538 GCF_000517525.1 Limulus polyphemus | reverse complement strand
TGCACATTTTATATATATATATATATACACACACACACACGTGCGCATTGCACACTATAGATGTGTGCACCAGGGTTTGCAGTCGGTACCAGTACTAGTTTATATAGTATATCGTATGTTGAGAATAATATCTCTTATCACATGTCCCCTCTTCGGAGTTTTGACCGATTGCCTCCTCTGGTGTTTCAGCTTCACTTTTCACAGAATGATAAATGTTTGATGTGGTAGTTTTGAGTTCATACTTCAGTCGATAAGCAAATCTCACTGTTAAAATCGGTAACTGCATGAAATATGAGAAACTGGTGACTTCCACGCTCTGGAAGAGAACGTGAATGTGCCTATGTGACTGGTTACACATTAGGTAGGTGCGTGCGTGATTAACCCTTAGCAGACGGGCAGGTCAAACTGCACGTCACAACGTTCTAGTGAGTTACATTCAAAAATTAATTAAACTGCTTAATTATCATGAGATACAAACAAACTTGACATCAAACCATAGATAATAGATCAAATTTTAATACAATATAAATTTTAAGTT
>NW_013802951.1:0-538 GCF_000517525.1 Limulus polyphemus | reverse complement strand
GACAACTTAGGAGACTTCCCTTTGGTCTTCCTGGGATTATACAACCACACCTTGTCTCCTGGTACAAAGCTTACTTCAGTGGATCTCTTATCATAAGATAACTTCATCGAATCAGCAGACTTTTTCAAGTTTGAATGCACTTGACGGTTAATATCGTCCATCCTTTCCGATAACACTTTCACAAACATTTTCAGGCAACTCTTCATAAGGTAGGCCTCCTGTTAACAGAGCTTGGATCCACTTTTAGCACAACATGTACTGCATGTTCTGCACCATTCTTCTACATCTTGCCTCATACCTATCTAGTAAAATCTCTGTCGAAAGTGACTCAATGTCTTCTTAAATCCAAGATGTTCTCCTGTTAAAGGATCATGGGATTGATGCAGCACAACTTCCTGTACCTTTCTCGGTATAACCGTTTGCCAGGACGTCAGTTTCCCATATCCAGAGAAGAATACCATCTTCAAGACTTCAACTGGTCCCATTGTGCCCAATAGTTCTTTGTCACAGGGCTTAGACTAGACACCTTCTCCCAAGC
>NW_013802950.1:0-553 GCF_000517525.1 Limulus polyphemus | reverse complement strand
GAGTGATATATGCATAGAGGTATAATGGAATGTATTTATTTATTCACTACTTTTTTTTACTCTTTAGGTCTAGACAGAAAAGAGAAAGACTTTATTTTATTGTAATTAACCAACCTAAAAAACGAAGTTGTGTTAACACTAACAGTGCTACAGTTAAACTGTTGACAGCTATTCTCTATGGAAAAGGTAAACACTGTTAATATTTTATATTTTCAGTAAGATTAAGTAATAATTGTTACCCTAAAGTTTAAATTTAAGTTTCCAGTTTCTGGACTAGGTTATTGACTAGTGATTGTGTGTTATATTGATGAAAACTGTTAGACTTTCATATTTTCAGTACAGCTGATCACCTTAACCATAGAGTATAATCTTAGTTTCTGGAGTAGGTTACTGCCTGTGCACTGGTGCTTTTTGTGGGTGAAAAATTAACATGTGACATAACATTAAAGGACAACATTGGGCCTTTTTGTCCATCAAGGCCATCCTATCCACTAAAGTAAACTAAACATTAAAAAACTCAAACCCAGCCCTTATGATTCAAATATTTATCAAG
>NW_013802949.1:0-537 GCF_000517525.1 Limulus polyphemus | reverse complement strand
GAAATGATGCTGCTGAAGACGTGTTACCTGAAAATCCACTGTCGAAAAGAAACTCTACCCTGTTTTGAGAAGGAAAACAGTGAAGCCGTTAATGAAGTTACTACCACTGATGTGGCTGTTACCGATAATGGAACATTTCCTGATGGAGCAGATGAACCCCACGTGAAGCAGAAGCCAATGAGACGGTGACCAGTACGGAAGAACATACGTCCTGTAAAATTAGAAGACTTTGTTGTATTTTAATTTTGTGTTTGTAAATCATGTACATTTAATCAAGTTATTGTTAATTATCTATTGGTTTAATGTAAGAGGCTATTGTTCGGGATGAACAATACTAAGGAAGGGACAGTGTTACGACAGTGGAAGTCACGCGACGCTGGGAGCATGCACGCTGGAATTTCTAGAAGGATCATGACTTATCGAGGAATCCTGCGAATGTCTCGGTGTTTGCTAGACGCCCTCTTTTTCAGTATATAAACTTGGCAAAGAAAGCCAACGATAGAGAGAGATATGTGCAGATAGATTGAAGAGATAGAT
>NW_013802948.1:0-538 GCF_000517525.1 Limulus polyphemus | reverse complement strand
TTGGGCTTCCTTGGGGATGTTCGTTTATCCTACCCCAAATTATCTTCTCTGACATAGGGGGTATTGTAATTGACTTAAGTGCTGTGACATGCAAATCAACAGATGCAGCAACATTTACTAGAATTTGGCCTTTGTTGTTTCCAATCGTCATTTTATCGAAATTAATTACACACTTCCTTGGTAGTAAATAGTCCAACCCTAGTATGCATTGGTCTTCAATGTCAGCCAAGTATACTTTCTGTCTGTTCTTCATGCCAATGAGCTCAATAGTTACCCACACTGATCCCCACAACCTTGCACACCACAGAGATTCTGTACAGCTTCTGGTACTCCTTTGTGATCCAGCACCTTGATACTCACAAGAGTTTGCTGAGATACAGAATCTAAGCCAAAGTCGCACTTTGGCCATCCAGCTTCCCTGTCACCTAGACACTATGTGTGCTTGCCATTTTACACTTAGCTGTTGAGACTTTAACGATGGGGGTTGGTGGGCATCCCTAAACACGAACCACTACTGGTTTCCCCAAAGCTGACTTGT
>NW_013802947.1:0-538 GCF_000517525.1 Limulus polyphemus | reverse complement strand
CAACGAGCTTGAAGGGACAACCACTGGAAATAGTTGGACATTTGTCAGCAGATGATAGGCACAACTATAAAGCACTGTAAGCGGCTCTAGAACTCGGGTACGGAACCCAAAATCAGTCACAAGTCTACAGGGAGAGGTTCAGGACGAGAGTCCATGCTAAAGGGGAGAGCCTGCAAGAGCTGGCACAGGACTTGGAAAGCATGGCAGACAAGGCCTACCCAACTGCACCACCCGATCTCCTCAAGCTGTTGCTGAGGGATCAGTTCGTAGATGCCTTGGACAGTCCACAACTTAAGATACAAGTGAAGCAAGCACATCCCTTTACCATGCAGGATGCAATGGCCAGAGCTCTCGAATTTGAATTCTACATTAAGTCCAGCACAGAGGTACCGAGGTTGGTACAGTTATGTGGATTCAAGGCCAGAAAAGGTCAGCTTTCAGAGAGGTTTGAGGGACTTTGCTGGCACCATAATAAACCTGGGCACAAGAGAGCTCAATGTTGGCAACTTCAACACAGGGGAGATGCCACAGTAGGAAA
>NW_013802946.1:0-538 GCF_000517525.1 Limulus polyphemus | reverse complement strand
ATATATATATATACTGTTACGACAGTGGAAGTCACGTGACACAAGTAACACGTCATTAGATTCTAGAAGGATCGGGGAACATCACGAATAATACAGTATTTGCTAGGTGCCCTCTATTCTTGTACATAAGTGCGCCAGTTAAAGCGAGACAATTAATCGGAATAGAATTGCAGACAGACAGAGACGGACAATTGAGTCAAGCGCGGTACTAAGTAAGTGCGTGAAACGTTCGTTGTGAATTATATCGTGTGTTGAAGTTAAAGTGACAGTGGGAATTAAGTGTATTACAAAGTTGTATTGAGAAAGAGTAAACTAGTTTTATTTAAGAAAGGACTTGTATCGCTGAAGTTTTTCGGAAAGAATTTCTTCGGAAAATTAACAAACAACCAGAGAGGTAACAATAACGTATTTTTCGGAATATAAGACGCACCCTTATTTTGAAGATAAAGTTTTGGAAAAAAAGCTATTGTCGCATTTGAAAGATTTTTATTGAACAAAAATTGAGTTTGTTACTTTAAAAATTAGTATATATATTGTT
>NW_013802945.1:0-539 GCF_000517525.1 Limulus polyphemus | reverse complement strand
GTGTACTGTCAATAAGAAGACACAAGATTTAACAATACTGTGTATTGTCAATAAGAAGACACAAGATTTAACAATACTGTATACTGTGAATAAAAAGACAAAAGATTTATAAATACTGTGCACTATCAATAAGAACACACAAGATTTAACAATAGTGTGTACTGTCAATAAGAAAACACAATATTCAACGATAATGTTTACTGTCAGAAAGAAAACACAAGATTTAACAATAATGTGTCCTGTCAATAAAAAGACACAAGATTTAACAACACTGTGTACTGTCAATAAGAAGACACAGATTTAACGATACTGTGTACTGTCAATAAGAAGACACAAGATTTAGCAATACTGTGTCTTATCTATAAAAAGACACAAGATTTAACGATACTTTGTACTGTCAATAAGAAGACACAAAATTTAACGATAATGTGTACTGTCAATAAGAAGACACAAGATTTAACGATACTTTGTACTTTCAATAAGAAGACATAAGATTTAACAATACTGTGTACTGTCAATAAGAAGACACAAGATTTAAC
>NW_013802944.1:0-539 GCF_000517525.1 Limulus polyphemus | reverse complement strand
TTCAGTGTCAGCCAAGTATACTTTCTGTCTGTCCTTTATGCCCATGAGCTCAATAGTTACCCACACTAGTCTTTACTAGCTTACATAATGTCCTGTCACACCACAGAGCATCTGTACAGATTCTGGTACTCCTTTGTGATCCAGCACCTTTATACTTACAAGGGTTTGCTGAGATGCAGAATCTATGACAAAGTTGCACCTTTCGCCATCCAGCTTCCCTGTCACATAGATACTATGTGTGCTTGCCATTTTACACTTAGCTGTTGGGACTTTCACAATGAGGTTTGGTAAGCGTCCATCAACACCAACCACTATTGGTTTCCTTGAGGCTGACTTATTGGTAATATTCTTCTTACATTTACTCCTCATATGTCATTGCTCTCCACAGCTCCAACAACCTTTCTGGGTAGCAGCCTTTCCTGCCGTGACATCTTCCCTGTGTTGAAGATGTCAGCATTGAGCTCTTTTGTGCCCAGGTTTATTACAGTGCCAGCAAAGTCCCTCAAATTTCTCTGAATTGAGTCAAGCACAGCATCTGA
>NW_013802943.1:0-636 GCF_000517525.1 Limulus polyphemus | reverse complement strand
GGGCGTTATAATGTGACGGTCAATCCCACTATTCGTTGGTAAAAAGAGTAGCCCAAGAGTTGGCGGTGGGTGGTGATGTCTAGCTGCCTCCCTCTAGTCTTCCACTGCTAAATTAGGGACGGTTAGCGCAGATAGCCCTCGTGTAGCTATGCGCGAAATTCACAACAAACAAACAAACAACTGTATAGCCTCCTTTGGCCTGAGAAACTGTTTATATTCACTGAAGCTGTTGTTGTTGTTTGTTATTAAGCACAAAGTTACACAGAAGGCTATCTGTGCTCTGCCCACCATGGGTATTGAAACCATATCTTATATTAAGCTCTAGAATATACCATGTAAGATGAGTCTGTTCTTGTTTCCAAACCGCATTAAGTCATTGTCCAGTGGAAAAAAATAACTTTTCTCTAACACTTCACAGTCGGTATTTTCACATACTGAAATTTCAGATCGTAGTTGTGTCGCTATTTAAATATTAGACACGAGATAGCCAAAGTAAGTTACCTAAGTTGTGTTAAATATTCAATCACACACACACACATATATACAAGATGCTAGAAAAACAATTAAATACGAAACCCTAGAACCCGAGCGCTTTCGAAAGATGTACCTTTCTTCGTAAAGGACAAACTGGAAGCC
>NW_013802942.1:0-585 GCF_000517525.1 Limulus polyphemus | reverse complement strand
CGACTTTTAACTTGACCAAGATTTTCCCAGAAATGAAAGATCTTTCTTTTTGATAAAGAATTTTGAGTTTGATCCCGGTCGTAATGATTAAATACTTAACACTTGTTCATTGGTCTACGCTCTGCTTAACTCGGTAGGAACAAAACGTTTTTGTTTGTTCTTTATCATCTCGACACGGGTAGGTCATAGTGCGCATGTCATGACCTTCTTCCAAAATTTAATTAACCTATTTTAACATCAATGTGTACGAATAACCTTGGCATCAAACTATAACTAATAACCTTTGATATTAGTTTTAATTTCAACAGAAAATACTTAAATAAATTCTAAATTTATGTTAACGCCGATTTGCACGTTTTCTGTTTGTTCATTACCTCTGTATGGGGGGGGGGGGCAGTGGTACAGCGGTATGTCTGCGGACTTACAACGCTAGAAACCGGGTTTCGATACCCGTGGTGGGCAGAGCACAGATAGCCACAAACAAATCTCTGTATGGTGTCCCGAGTTTTATGTAATATGTTATAGATGCTAGTAAGTAATACATTCATCCGAACGTTTTAAGTTAAGAAACATTCTGTGTAAATC
>NW_013802941.1:0-538 GCF_000517525.1 Limulus polyphemus | reverse complement strand
TGGTTTAAAAATACTAACTTTATAGCTTTATAACCAGGTTTGGGTCTGTGCGTGTGACTCGAACTTTATGTTCAAAATGCCTAACTTTAAAGCTTTATAAACTGATTTGGGTCTACGCTTATGGCTTGAAATTTATGTGACTAAACATAAAATCATTAGGTGAAAGTACCATAAAGAAACGACACCATTTTTGATACATGTTAGGATATTTACTTAAGTTACCCTTAATATTTCAGATTTACTTTTGATTTTCTTACCATCCCGTTATTCAGTTGTTATTGTTTGTTTATAAGCATACAAATTATTGAAAAAAGGTTTCGCAATAAGGCGACCTTATATTTATATACACTTCGTACAATTAAATGATACAGTTTACAGTCTTAATTAACATTTTGGTGGTATATGATACCTGCTTGCTATTTTTATACAGTTTACAGTCTTTATTAACATTTTGGTGGTATATGATACCTGCTTGCTATTTTTATTACGTTAATGGGTGAAGGTTGGGTGTTGATATTTTTAAATAGAAATTGAGGGT
>NW_013802940.1:0-538 GCF_000517525.1 Limulus polyphemus | reverse complement strand
TTATCCTTTTTTTCTTTCTGGAATGACTTCAAATTGTAACATGAAACTGCATTCATTTATCCTAAGTAGCTCTAAGTTTGTAACAGTATATATCTTTTATAATTAAATTTTATTGTTTTATTACCCTTTAAACCATGTCTAACTACTATTTGCACCATTATAAGTTGTAAGTTACTCGGAGAACATGCTGCTCACTTACGCTAATGAATTACATTACTCACAAGCTGCTCACATCTGTGCCTTGTGAAACATTTTTTATTATAATATTATTAATATTTATTTTACCTAATCTGATCTTAACTAACCTAAAAGGATCCCTATTTTTACATTTTAGTTACTTTTATAATAATTAATAAAGAATAAATATGAAAAACAAGAAATATAATACATAACCAATCTTCTTTTTTCTTGCTGTCTGTTTTTGAAGAAAGTTAACCCAATTTTTTATACTATGGATAGTAATGCACTTAATAATTTTTATTTAATTAGATAATGCACCAAATAATATAGACTAATAACATTCAAATAGTAGACAAAT
>NW_013802939.1:0-2440 GCF_000517525.1 Limulus polyphemus | reverse complement strand
CATTTTTTCTGAAAAGGTGGTGTCTATTTACTTGTGACCACGCTGTGTAATGTGGATTATACTGTAATAGTATCGTCTGAGTATAATAAACAATACACGGAAGAAACGTAGCGTTACATGTAAAATTCAAACATCAAATTGTACCTGTAAGTATAAACTGAACCTTGTGAAACAAGTTTGCTCCCACCTTCTAAATATTTTTTATTGTTCAATATATTTTCATATTCGTGCGGAGAAATATATTATGAAGATTGACAGTATTACTTTTGTGGAGTTAATTGTAGTTGAAATTAATGATTGTTATTAACATAGTTACGGCTCATAAAGATACATACCACACTAACAGTCTAAAGAATTCAACTGTTATCCTTCATATTCAATGTTTTCAACACCCAGCTTCAATAAAAGATAGCCTGAAAATTACCTAGTACTGTAGTAACCTACAGTTGGCATTTCTAAAATATTGTCATCATTAAACTTAAGTTATCGAAACCAAATATTACAAGCTTTAACAAATAATTCCAAGTGAAAATTACCAGTTGGTAATTTAAGTCTGTTTTCTTTCAACCAAATATTACACGCTCTACAACACTGGCCAGGAGTCTTATTTCCTTTCTTCTGATGAAGTTATTTCACTCTTTGTTACAAAAAACCAAATAATACAAGCTTTAACAAATCATTCCAAGTGAAAATTACCAGTTGTTAGCTTAGGCCGGCTTTAACAAATCATTCCAAGTGAAAATTACCAGTTGTTAGCTTAGGCCGTTAAGTTAGCGTTCTTCCAGTTGGTAACTTAGACCGTTAAGTTATCGAAACCAAATATTACAAGCTTTAACAAATCATTCCAGTTGGTAACTTAGGCCGTTAAGTTATCGAAACCAAATATTACAATTTAGCAGTGTAAGACTGGAGGGAAGGCAGCTAGTCATCACCAACCACCGCCAACTCTTGGGCTACTCTTCTACCAACGAATACTGGGACTGACTGTCACATTATAACGTCCCCACGGCTGAAAGGGCGAGCATATTTGGTGGGACTTGGATTCAAACCCGCGACCCGAAGATTGCGAGTCGAGCGCCCTAACCACCTGGCCATGCCGGGCCAAAGAGCAAAGAACAGTAAGTTACATGGATTCTGAAAAAATGACAGCATCTAAAAACCATCAACTCGATACTTGAAAAATTGTAACATTGAAGAAATGAACTAGCTCTCGGTCGAATTAACCTGCTTGTCATCACGATTAACTGGCTACCAACCGATGTTTCTTCACAAAATTATATATAATAACGAGCAGATGATTTTTTTTAATATAGGTTACCAATCAGCAGTGTGCTTTAACAAATTAGGGACGGCTAGCGCAGATAGCCTTCGTGTAGCTTTACGCGAAATAAAAATAAACCGAACCAGATAGCCCTCTAGTAGCTTTGCGCGAAATTAAAAACAACAACATACAAACAAGTTACAGCTATGAAAAGTTTCGGCTCCTTTCTGTTCGTACATTTTGTTTCATGCCATTTTAACTTTGGATGAACAGTTGTTGGTACATCCTGTATTTTCTTTCTTTCTTTTCAGATCAATATGGCTTGCTACGGCGTGAGAAAATTTCCATTTTCACAAAGTAAACACTTTTCGATTTAACTCGATAATTAAATTTTTCCCACTTAATATTGTTGACTTTAATTGTTTGTTAAATGTATCATATTTTAGACATTACTAACATCATACGATTTCGCAGGGTTGTTTCCTGATGAAAATGGCAGACATATTATTACGGGTAATGAATTAAGAAAATTAAAAAAGGTTAATACTTTTGTACACGGATGAATTCTTTGAAATGAAGAAAATTTATATATATAATACCTGTTTTCAATTCCTCTTTTTTTAACTTTCTGTTTTTTTACCACTGAACAAATCCATTTGTACATTCTAAACAGTGTTTTCAATCTAGTATGCTTTAATGGAACTAAATGGCCCGGCACTGGCCAGGTGGTTAGGGCGCTTGACACGCAATCTGAGGGTCGCGGTTTCGAATCCCCGATACACCAATCATGCTTGCCCTTTCAGCCGTGGGGGCGTTATAATGTGACGGCCAATCCCTCTATTCGTTGGTAAAAGCGTAGCTCAAGAGTTGGCGGTGGGTGATGATGACTAGCTGCCTTCCCTCTAGTATTTCACTGCTAAATCAGGGACGGCTAGCGCAGATAGCCCTCGTGTAGTTTTGCGCGAAATTCAAAACAAACCAATGGAACTAAATATGTTTAAGGCTGTAATTTTGTCGTAAAATGACTTGCTATCATCCCTGATACGTGTAAATATGTCGTAAAATGACTTGCTATCATCCCTGATACGTGTAAATATGTCGTAAAATGACTTGCTATCATCCCTGATACGTGTAAATATGTCGTAAAATGACTTGCTATCATCCCTGATACGTGTAAAT
>NW_013802938.1:0-539 GCF_000517525.1 Limulus polyphemus | reverse complement strand
ATGAAAACTGTAGTGTCTTATACATATTTTTACCAACATGTGGAGGGGCACCATCCGGTATGAAAACCGTAGTGTCTTCTACATATGGGTAACAATATGTGGAGGGGCACCATCCTGTATGAAAACAGAAGTGTCTTCTACATATTGTTACCAATATGTGGAGGGGTACCATCCTGTATGAAAACCATAGTATCTTGTACATATTATTACCAATATGAGGAGGGGTATCATCCTGTATGGAAACTGTAGTGTCTTCTACATATTATTCCTTCAACATTGTTTGTGAGTATTGCATGTACCATGTAGCATTAACTGTGTAATTTTGGAGTCCACGTACTGATGGTTCTTCAAGAAAGTAAGGTCCATTAATAAAGTTTTGTAGTAAAACAACACATGTTCATGGATTCGTATCGTTAAGTGTGGTTTGGTTTAACCAATGTAAGTAACCTTACAATTACCACAGATATATGATTAAATGAACGAAGTAGAATCGGCATGCATTCTTTCAAATGTTTTGTCTGATATGTTGAGTTTGTGTG
>NW_013802937.1:0-538 GCF_000517525.1 Limulus polyphemus | reverse complement strand
ATTTATGATAATTTTATTTGCTTACAAACTGTACTAAAACAGTTTCTTGTGGTAGATTTATCATAATTTTGCCTCCTTACAAACTGTACTAAAGAGCTTCAAGGGTAGATTTATGATAATTTTATTTGCTTACAAACTGTACTAAAACAGTTTCAAGTGGAACATTTATGATAATTTTATTTGCTTACAAACTGTACTAAAACAGTTTCTTGTGGTAGATTTATCATAATTTTGCCTCCTTACAAACTCTACTAAAACAGTTTCAAGTGATAGGTTTATGATAATTTTATTTCCTTACAGAATGTACTAAACCAGTTTCAAGTGGTAGATTTATGATGATTTTATTTGCTTACAAACTCTACTGAAACAGCTTCAAGTGGTAGATTTTTGATAATTGTACTTGCTTACAAATTGTACTAAAACAGCTTCAAGTGGTAGATTTATGATAATATTACTTGCTTACAAACTCCACTAAAACGGTTTCAAATGGTACATTTGTGATCTTTTTACTTCCTTACAAACTCTACTAAAACGGTTT
>NW_013802936.1:0-851 GCF_000517525.1 Limulus polyphemus | reverse complement strand
GCATGATGACTTTATATTACCCACTGAGCTATACATAAAGCATGATGCCTTTATATCACCTACTGAGCTACCTATAAAGCATGATGTCATTATATTACCCACTGAGCTATACATAAAGCATGATGCCTTTATATTACCCACTGAGCTAAGTATAAAGCATGATGTCTTTATATTACCCACTGTGCTACGTATAAAGTATGATGTCTTTATATTACCCACAGAGCTACGTATAAAGCATGATGTCTTTATATTACCCACAGAGCTACGTATAAAGCATGATGTCTTTATATTACCCACAGAGCTACGTATAAAGTATGATGTCTTTATATTACCCACAGAGCTACGTATAAAGCATGATGTCTTTATATTACCCACAGAGCTACGTATAAAGCATGATGTCTTTATATTACCTACTGAGCTACGTATAAAGCATGATGTCTTTATATTACCCACAGAGCTACGTATAAATCATGATGTCTTTATATCACCCACTGAGCTATGTATGAAGCATGATGTCTTTATATTACCTACTGAGCTACGTATAAAGCATGATGTCTTTATATTACCCACTGAGCTACGTATAAAGCATGATGTCTTTATATTACCCACTGAGCTACGTATAAAGCATGATGTCTTTACATTACCCACTGAGCTAAGTATAAAGCATGATGTCTTTATATTACCCACTGAGCTACGTATAAAGCATGATATCTTTATATTACCCACAGAGCTACGTATAAAGCATGATGTCTTTATATTACCCACAGAGGTACGTATAAAGCATGATGTTTTTATATTACCCACAGAGCTACGTATAAAGCATGATATCTTTATATTACCTACTGAGCTAC
>NW_013802935.1:0-537 GCF_000517525.1 Limulus polyphemus | reverse complement strand
TTTAAAAAAACAGATAACATCAATTTTTATGTGTCATGTGGTATGTTGAATGTAGCACTGGTTCAAATTAGATGTTTGTGAAGTCAAAATACTAAGTATATAGTTTCGTGTGAATTAGAAACTCAAAAATTAATTTTTTTTAACTCAAAAAAAGATTTTGCTCATGTAATAAATCAAACACAGTGGCATCCCACCCACCTCTTTCCATTTTTGTACACCTGTTCTATTACTATGCATGTAAATTGTATAGACTATTTTTGGTATGCAGGAAAGCAACAACAATCTCTCATGTTCAACACATGATAATTAACTCATTAGGGATTGTAGTTACCAGTAAAATGAAGAAGAATTCAACCCTGATATATAAATTGTTCATTCTACCTGTTCTTAAGATTATTCCATATACTATTCTGTAGGCTGATTACCCTCTAAGAAGTATAGCACTGTCTTAGCTGAAGCTGTGCTTGAGTAATGTTACATCTTTAGTTCATTGTATAAAGTGACCATATTTTGCATTTTGTATCTGTATTCACAGTG
>NW_013802934.1:0-2143 GCF_000517525.1 Limulus polyphemus | reverse complement strand
GAGGACATCGACACGTTTTTTGCTTCAAAGCCAAGTGATTTCTTTAATCAGAATTATTAATTCTGTATTATTCTTCGCTTGGTAAAACTCCACAGTTTGGAAACCACTGCAATAAGCTATCTGTGTTCTGTCCACCACGAAGAATCGAACTTCCTGCTGACTCTCTGGAGACTCTACAACTTACTTAAAAATTACGTCAACAAAAAATTTGAGTATTTTCACGACCTATCTGCTCTTGAGACATATAAAAGCCAATTTAACGGTAAGCTGAAAAAAGGCTGGTTTTTGTTTTATTAAAATATCTTATTATTGTTTTACTAGCAATTCCTTTTAATTTAAATACATAAATACTTTTTCGTTTATAGTTTTGACATTCGTAGACGAAACACTGCAATGAAACTCCTTCAGATTATGTGGTCAGAACAAAATATGTATGAAAAACAATTAATTAAGAGGCGAATTATCTGTGAACAGTATATAAACAAAACTTTAAAACAGCGCCCCTACATCATCACCAGTATATAAACCGGCGCTGTTTTAAAGTTTTGTTTTAAAGTTTTGTTTATATACTGGTGATGATGTAGGAACGTCCCTACATCATCACCAGTATATAAACAAAACTTTAAAACAGCGCCCCTACATCATCAACAGTATATAAACATATAAACAAAACTTTAAAACAGCGCCCCTACATCATCACCAGTATATAAACAAAACTTTAAAACAGCGTCCCTACATCATCACCAGTATATAAACAAAACTTTAAAACAGCGCCCCTACATCATCACCAGTATATAAACAAAACTTTAAAACAGCGCCCCCTACATCATCACCAGTATATAAACTGATCAAATTTTCTTTCACGTACAAGCATTAAATATCTATTAGTTTCTATACACGTGGACAGTCAAAAATATTGAATTTCATAAATAATTACGCTCATAATAAGACTTACCGAGTTTTTTTCAATGCTTGGGGTTTTCCGAGAATAACAGTATTTCAAACAAATCGTGTCCGCCATGTCTGCCGTCGAGGACACGTTTCACACAATACCAGAATAGTTGTAACATTTGAATTACATGCTTGCCGCCTACACTGATATATCCGCTAGTTTCTGCATTACTGTATTGACAAACAATTGTTACTAAACGCTGCACCTTTTTACAAATCTGACCCAATAGCCATTTGTATCGAACAAAGTAGTAAATAACAAATAGTCCCTTATACAAATATAAGTACTTTATGTTCGTATTTAATTATATTTTAAATCATATGACTGGCTATTTTTTCTCTTTCTTTTGGAAACTATATATTTCACACATCATCTTGGTCTAAAAAATGTAATCACGCATGTAATCAAAGTGTTAGTTCTTACCAAGATCTATGACGAAAAAATAGTTGCGTGTATTTGAAAATCTAGAGCAACCGCTTGCATGAACAAACGAGTTTTCTGGAAAAAAAAAGCATATAGAATTATATAAAAACTATTTCGGTTCTTGTTATAAAGACAAGATTTTGAAGTATTTGGTTTATTTCGACAATTCCAATCTTCATTCGTAACGTCCTTTGTTGTGACAAGTTTGTTTGTAGTTTAAGTACAAAACTACACAATGGACTATCTGTGCTCTCCCAACCACGGGTATCGAAACCCGGTTTCTCGCGTTGTAAGTCTGCAGACATACCGCTGTGCCACTGGGGGCAGTAACTCTGCTTGTTTGTTTGTCTGTTTGTAGTTTAAGTACAAAGCTACACAATGGACTATCTGTGCTCTCCCAACCACGGGTATCGAAACCCGGTTTCTAGAGTTGTAAGTCCGCAAACATGCCGATGTGCCACTAGAGGGCGTTCTGACAAGAAACAACTACACGTTTTTAAAACATCTGAGAAATACTGTAATTGTTTTCATTTCGTAGCATCCTCGGGGCCATTCCAAGATGTTATCATAAAGCTATCTAATCTGCTGTTTTCATATTTACAACGTGGATAACTGAATGATAAAAATAATAATAAATCAATTGAGTTTTATCATCAACTTCAATATTTATTCAGCAGCAAACTTTCAACATTTCTTTAAAATCGACTTCCCTCAAACGGTACAATACATATATATATATATATATCTTGAAACAACTTTGTTTCCATT
>NW_013802933.1:0-539 GCF_000517525.1 Limulus polyphemus | reverse complement strand
CGTTTCAGCAAACCCTTGTGAGCATCAATGTGTTAGATCATGAAGGAGTGCCAGAAGACATACAGAAGCTTTATGGCGTGACAGGACATTCTACAAGACTGTGGGGACCAGTGTGGGTAACTATTGAGCTCATGGGCATAAAGGACAGACAGGAAGTATACTTGGCTGAAATTGAAGACCAATGCATATTAGGATTGGATTATCTACTACCAAGGAAGTTTGTAATTGATTTTGATAAAATGACGTTTGGGAACAACAAAAGCCAAGTTCCGGTAACTGTTAAAAGAGAGGTTGAACTAATTAGGTTCCATCAGGGTGAAGTCAAAGTGGCTGAAGAAGTTGATGATGATGAAGTGGAACCAAATATAGATATGAAAGCACAACAGGAGAAAGACCAATATTTGAGGCCAATGATTGATTTTCTAAAAGCGAGTGGTGTGCGCCCTGCTTGGGAGAAGGTGTCTAGTCTAAGCCCAGTGACAAAGCACTATTGGGCACAATGGGACCAGTTGAAACTTGAAGATGGTATTCTTCTCCGG
>NW_013802932.1:0-539 GCF_000517525.1 Limulus polyphemus | reverse complement strand
GGACGTCCTGTTAACAGATCCATTGGCAACCGAAGTTCCCAACCAAACATCAACTTTGCTGGAGTGTATCCAGTGGTTTCATGCTCTGCTGTCCTATAGGCCATCAACAGTGGAGGGAGTAAGACATCCCAGTCATCTTGATGGCTATTACAAAACTTTGCCAATTCATGTCCTAGTGTCCAGTTGTACTTTTCAACTATCCCATCAGACTGTGGGTGAAGTGGCGTTGTCCTGGTCTCTCGGATGCCAAACAACTTGCAGCATTTTGGAACACAGCTGATTCAAAGTTACGGCCTTGATCTGAATGCAGTTCATATGGCATACCAAATCTGAAGAAGAAGTCAGTTATAGCCGAAGCTACAGTTGTAGCTTCCTGATTTGGTACTGCATACGCCTCAGGCCACTTGGTGAAATAATCCATCACCACACATATGTACTTGTTTCCAGCACGAGTTAGGGGCAGAGGACCAGCAATGTTGACGGCTACTCTTTCCATTGGTGCACCAACTTGATATAACTTCATTGGAGCACGTCCCTTA
>NW_013802931.1:0-759 GCF_000517525.1 Limulus polyphemus | reverse complement strand
ACTAATGTACTTGTCTAATGACGTGACATGGCTGAGAACCTGTCTTCTTGTTCTATTAATGGACTCGTCTAATGACGTGACATGGCTGAGAATCTGTCTTCTTGTTCTACTAATGTACTTGTCTAATGACGTGACATGGCTGAGAATCTGTCTTCTTGTTCTATTAATGGACTTGTCTAATGACGTGACATGACTGAGAATCTGTCTTTTTGTTCTATTTATGGACTTGTCTGGTGACATGACATGGCTGAGAACCTTTTAATTTCTGGACTTGTCTGGTGATATGACATGGCTGAGAATCTTTTTATTCCTGGACTTGTCTGGTGACGTGACATGGCTGAGAACCTGTCTTCTTGTTCTATTCATGAAGTTGTCTAATCACGTGACATGGCTGAGAACCGGTCTTCTTGTTCTATATATGGACTTGTCTGGTGACATGACATGGCTGAGAACCTGTCTTCGTGTTCTATTCATGGACATGTCTGATGACATTGACATGGCTGAGAACCGGTTTTCTTGTCCTGTTCATGAACATGTCTAGTTGCGAGTTATGTCAATGTCTCTTAAAATTGCCTAGATGGATCCCAATAGTTATAACATCTACGACGAATACTGTTTTGTATTTCTTTTGTAACAATTAAGTGTAAGTAAATTTCCCTTGAGGGAACGAATAATGCCCATTAGACTCTCAGGAACTGTGGAGTATAATTAATCCATGCAATAGAATCTGTCGGACAACCTCGTTAGTAAGTTTTGTTT
>NW_013802930.1:0-539 GCF_000517525.1 Limulus polyphemus | reverse complement strand
ATTGACAAGCTAGTATATAAAATCAGAAGGTCTTATATTTTCTATTTGCTAAGATATTGCTCACGTAATAAATCAAACACAAGGGCACCCCCACCCACCTCTTTCTATTTTTGAAAACATTCCCTTATATACACTTACATCTATATATGACATGAATAACCAATCGAACGCTCAAATGTCTCCCTAGTGGTTTTCTCAGCCATTTTAAATTCTTAGGGTGCCATCTCGTTCTTTCGAACCGAAATTTCAAGGAGACAGGTTGGACACCATTTCTTTCTTTTGAACCAATATTTCGAAGAAGTAGGTTGTGTCTTTAGTCTGCTCAAAATTTCATATTTCTTTAGAACGAAATACAACTTAGTTACTAAGTTTGATAAATTATAGTTGATTTCTATTGTATTGATATAGTAAGTTATGATTTTTTGGTTATTCAACTGTATATATAAAATATATTTTATATAAAAAATTATTTTGTTTCATATCGTCCACGTGCGAAATTTTAGAAGGCTTAGCAAAATACGTCAAGCAATACAGATAAC
>NW_013802929.1:0-540 GCF_000517525.1 Limulus polyphemus | reverse complement strand
AGTAGTTAAAGTATTGATACAATAATTGTCATAAAATGTAACGAGTAGTTAAAGTATTGATACAATAATTGTCATAAAATGTAACGAGTAGTTAAAGTATTGATACAATAATTGTCATGAAATGTAACGAGTAGTTAAAGTATTGATGCAACAATTGTCATAAAATGTAACGAGTAGTTAAAGTATTGGTGCAATAATTGTCATAAAATGTAACGAGTAGTTAAAGTATTGATACAACAATTGTCATAAAATGTAACGAGTAGTTAAAGTATTGATACAATAATTGTCATAAAATGTAACGAGTAGTTAAAGTGTTGATACAATAATTGTCATGAAATGTAACGAGTAGTTAAAGTATTGATGCAATAATTGTCATAAAATGTAACGAGTAGTTAAAGTATTGATACAACAATTGTCATAAAAATGTAACGAGTAGTTAAAGTATTGATGCAATAATTGTCATAAAATGTAACGAGTAGTTAAAGTATTGATACAATAATTGTCATAAAATGTAACGAGTAGTTAAAGTATTGATACAAT
>NW_013802928.1:0-743 GCF_000517525.1 Limulus polyphemus | reverse complement strand
AGTTTCGTTGTTACATTTAGAGTCGTTTCTTTTTTCTCTAAGTTAGTAGTATTTCTGAGACTGAATTCAGTTTTTTTTTTAGTTTTAGAAAATGAATCATTCCCAGGATTAAACACCCAAAATACATGTTTTTTTATGACTCTGACGACAAATCATTTCGATTTTTTAAAAATATATTGTCCACACAGAGTAATTATATAATTGAACACATCGTGTTAAGTCTTCGTGTAGAGAAAACAAGATATTTTACTTTAGAAATGGTCTAAAAAGATAAAATACGTTTGGCTGTAGGAAATACAACATGAAATTTTGTAAGTGACCCAAGATAAACATTATCAACAGTAGAATTAGAAATGAAAATAAGAGAAGACAAACTTTTTTCCAAAGAAAGAAAAAAGACATTTAAAAATTAATCAAGCTAAACTTTAGGCCATAATTTGTTTCTAAACATCTTTATTTTTATAATTTTTTATTCACGAAACGTCTTTAAATCTTAGGGCTATAAAAACCCAATCGTGCGTGTAGCTAGCTTAACGGTATAACACGTTGGATAATACAGAGAAGACCCCCTATATATATTTTAATAATCTTCAGCAAAGATTTGTACGCGTTCATTCCCAACCAGGAGTTATTCATATTACGATGTCTTTAAAAGTTTTTTTAGTTCTATAAATGGTAAAAATAGGGATTCATGGGAGTTGTTTTATTGATTTATTTTTGTCTGAGGCTTAGTAGCCTGTTCC
>NW_013802927.1:0-538 GCF_000517525.1 Limulus polyphemus | reverse complement strand
TAATTAAAGTTATAAATGATAGTGGTACAAATTGATACTATTCTAGCCACTCCTTCTAATTAAAGTTATAAATGATAGTGGTACAAATTGATACTATTCTAGCCACTCCTCCTAGTTAAAGTTATAAATGATAGTGGTACAAATTGATACTATTCTAGCCACTCCTCCTAGTTAACGTTATAAATGATAGTGGTACAAATTGATACTATTCTAGTTACTCCTCCAGGTTAAAGTTATGAATGATAGTGGTACAAATTGATACTATTCTAGCCACTCCTCTAGTTAAAGTTATAAATGATAGTGGTACAAATTGATACTATTCTAGCCACTCCTTCTAATTAAAGTTATAAATGATAGTGGTACAAATTGATACTATTCTAGCCACTCCTCCTAGTTAAAGTTATAAATGATAGTGGTACAAATTGATACTATTCTAGCCACTCCTCCTAGTTAACGTTATAAATGATAGTGGTACAAATTGGTACTATTCTAGCCACTCCTCCAAGTTAAAGTTATAAATAGCAATGGTACAAATGGA
>NW_013802926.1:0-539 GCF_000517525.1 Limulus polyphemus | reverse complement strand
TATATAATTATATTTAACAACTCAGAATTAAACTGTATAATTATATTTAACAACTCAGAATTAAACTATATAATTATATATAACAACTCATAATTAAACAATATAATTATATTTAACAACTCAGAATTTAACTATATAATTATATTTAACAGCTCGTAACTAAACTATATAATTATATTTAACAACTCGTAATTAAACAATATAATTATATTTAACAACTCAGAATTAAACTATATAATTATATTTAACAGCTCGTAATTAAACTATATAATTATATTTAACAACTCAGAATTAAACTATATAATTATATTTAACAACTCAGAATTAAACAATATAATTATATTTAACTAATCATAATTAAACTGTATAATTATATTTAACAGCTCAGAATTACACTATATAATTATATTTAACAACTCAGAATTAAACTATATAATTATATTTAACAACTCATAATTAAACAATATAATTATATTTAACAACTCAGAATTTAACTATATAATTATATTTAACAGCTCGTAACTAAACTATATAATTAT
>NW_013802925.1:0-538 GCF_000517525.1 Limulus polyphemus | reverse complement strand
ATCAGTTTACTTGTCAGCAAGGCTGTGGCATCTAACGTAGTTTATAAGTTACTTGTCAGCAAGGCTGTGGCATCTAACGTAGTTTATCAGTTTACTTGTCAGCAAGGCTGTGACTATTGAGGATTCTCTCTTGTTTGAGCCCCCCAGTGACACAGCGGTATGTCTGCGGACATACAACGCTAGAAACCGGGTTTCGATACCCGTGGTGGGCAGAGCACAGATAGCCCTTGTGTAGCTTTGTGCATAATTAAAAATAAACAAACAAATAAACTCTTGTTTGAAATGTACTCTTTCGTGTATAAGAAATAAGATGTGCGTATTTCCTGTTGTTATCAAGAACTTCACATTAAGAGTATTCGGCTATTTAAATATGACTTTTTCTCATATATTATTTTGTTGCACAAATTTTATTGGCCCAGCATGGTCAGGTGGTTAGGACGCTCGACTCGCAATCTGCGGGTCGCGAGATCGAATCCCCGTCGCACCACACATGCTCGCCATTTCAGCCGTAGGGGCGTTATAATGTGCCGGTCAATCC
>NW_013802924.1:0-540 GCF_000517525.1 Limulus polyphemus | reverse complement strand
GGAATGGGTTGCCTTCAGATGTTGTAGAGGCAGTACATTTAAGTGAGTTTAAGAAAAAGCTTGATAAGTATATAAAAAGGGCTGGGTTTAAAAAAATTTGTATTTAATTTTTCAATCATTTTTAATTTAGTTTTGAGGATAGAACATCCGAGATGGACCAATAGATCGTATGTTATGTTAAATAATCATATTTTGATTTTGTTGTGATTTCATCATCTATACTTTCTCTAAATAACCACTTTTTTTTTAAGGGGGGGGGATAATTTCAGTTATTCTGAACTATGGTAATTTCTAGTTGGGAGGAAAGCTCCAGCACTACATTTAATGTGCTGTTAACCTATTACAAGTTACAAGTAGTTAGATCAACCACTAAAGAACCATTACATTTTAGTTTATTTACGTTTAGCAAGTAATCTTTTTTTTATATTTATAGAAATTAATGCATGATTAACTATTGTCAGTATTTTATCAATCTATTATAATTTAAAAAAACTTACATATTGTGTGTGTGTGTGTGTGTGTGTGTGTGTGTGTGTGTGT
>NW_013802923.1:0-539 GCF_000517525.1 Limulus polyphemus | reverse complement strand
CAATTGCTTTAGGGTTTACAGACTGCATCCGGGTAACTGTTTTAAGAACAGTAAATATCATAGACATAAATAAAGTGCATGTCATATAGTATAAATGGTATGTAGTATATATATATCCTTGTGACCTAAATTACAGCAGATTAACTAGCTTCCATACAGGTTCTAGATCACTAAATCAAAAATGAAAAGTAGAACTTTAGGTAATTACCATCTTTCCTCGTTTTATATATATATATACTTGTCAGTAACAAACACATAAAATCTGTATACTAACTTAATTCATATAAAAATGTTTTATTAAGTAGTTCCATGATCTTTCACTATATCCTTTTAATGACTGGACGTAAATCTCGGCATGTAGTATCACACCTATAATTCCCCGCAGTGGCCAGAGTATTGATAGCCCAATGTACAGCTTAAATCTGTACTAAAATAAAAAACATTCCTCTAAATTTTTCCCCCCATGCTTTTTGTTTGTTTGTTTCAGAATTTTTGCGCAAAGTTATACAAAGCGCACAGCCGTCCCTAACTTTGAACTG
>NW_013802922.1:0-539 GCF_000517525.1 Limulus polyphemus | reverse complement strand
TGTAGAATATATTGTTGTAGTAAGAAGTATACATATTTTATCAGACTACGTGACTAATGTAAAATATATTGTTGTAGTAAGAAGTATACATATTTTATCAGACTATGTGGCTAATGTAGAATATATTGTTGTAGTAAGAAGTATACATATTTTATCTGACTACGTGACTAAAGTAGAATATATTGTTGTAGAAAGAGGTATACATATTTTATCAGACTACGTGGCTAATGTAGGATATATTGTTGTAATAAGATAGAAACATATTGTATCAGACTACGTGACTAAAGTAGAATATATTGTTGTAGTAAGAGGTATACATATTTTATCAGACTATGTGGCTAATGTAGAATATATTGTTGTAGTAAGAAGTATACATATTTTATCAGACTACGTGACTAAAGTAGAATATATTGTTGTAGAATAAGGTATACATATTTTATCAGACTATGTGGCTAATGTAGGATATATTGTTGTAATAAGGTAGAAACATATTTTATCAGACTACGTGACTAAAGTAGAATATATTGTTGTAGTAAGAG
>NW_013802921.1:0-1143 GCF_000517525.1 Limulus polyphemus | reverse complement strand
AGCATGATGTTGTATTGTATAACTGAAAGCATATGATAGCATGGTGTTCTATTGTATAACTGAAAGCATATGATAGCATGATGTTGTATTGTATAACTGAAAGCATACGATAGCATGATGTTGTATTGTATAACTGAAACCATATGATAGTAAGGCAGTGTAACACCTTAATTGAAGGATATGACAACCTTCAATTAACACCTTTTTTATTCTATTATTTTATTCTACTGTAGTGGTATATTTTGATTTTCGTTTTATTTGTTATTCGTATTTTTTTCTTATTCTAAGAATAAGCTAGTGACATGATTTAAAAATTTACATTGTTAAAATCCCTTACTGATATACCAAAGTAAATACAAACGTTTCGGTGTGTTAGTTAAAAGTTTTGCATAAGACATTATTAGGTTTTGAAATAATCTTCATAATGTAATGGTGAACAGTAAGCACTGTCAACTGAACAACAACAACAAGAACAAAAAAAACGAAAGAAAAATTATAATACTTAATGGGTTTGTTTTTCACTTTGTAGTAGATTAGTTGGGTATCCTACAAGTATTGTTTTCACTTTGGAGTAGATTAGCTGAGTATACTGTAACTATATTTTTCACTTTGGAGCAGATTAGCTGAGTATACTGTAAATATTGTTATTCAATTTGTAGCAGATTAGCTGAGTATACTGTAAATATTGTTATTCAATTTGTAGCAGATTAGCTGAGTATACTGTAAATATTGTTATTCAATTTGTAGCAGATTAGCTGAGTATACTGTAAATATTGTTTTTCAATTTGTAGCAGATTATGAGTATACTGTAACTATATTTTTCACTTTGTAGCAGATTAATTGAGTATACTGTAACTATATTTTTCACTTTGTAGCAGATTAGATGATATACTGTAACTATATTTTTCACTTTGTAGCAGATTATTTGAGTATACTGTAACTATATTTTTCACTTCGTAGTAGATTAGCTGAGTATACTATAAATATTGTTTTTCAATTTCTGAGTATACTGTAAATATTGTTTTTCAATATGTAGCATATTAGCTTAGTATACTGCAACTATATTTTTCATTTTGTAGCAGATTAATTGAGTATACTGTAACTATATTTTTCACTTTGTAGCAGATTAGATGAGTATACTGT
>NW_013802920.1:0-539 GCF_000517525.1 Limulus polyphemus | reverse complement strand
AAGTTTTGCAATAGCCTCCAAGATGACTGGGATGTCTTACTCCCTCCATTGTTGATGGGTATAGAACAGCAGAGCATGAAGCCACTGGATACACTCCAGCAAAGTTTATGTTTGGTTGGGAACTTTGGTTGCCAGTGGATCTGTTCACAGGATGCCCACGTTACGAAGAGTTGCCTGAAAATGTGTCAGAGTTCGTGAAAGTGTTATCGAAAAAGATGGATAATATTCACCATCAAGTGCCTTTAAACTTGAAAATGTCTGCTGATTCAATGAAGCTATGTTAATGATAAGAAGTCTACTGAAGTCAACATTGTACCAGGAGACAAAGTGTGGTTGTATAATCCCAGGAAGACCAAAGGGAAGTTTCCTAAGTTGTATTCTCCATGGGAATGCCCATATGACATAGCGGATTATCTCTCAGATGCGACTTTCTGAATAAAATGTGGTCGGCGAGGTAAGCCAAAGGTGGTGCATGCCAACAGACTTTGGTGTTATCACGTTTGAGGTCATTTCAGCTGGGACGAAGTGAACAACGGAAC
>NW_013802919.1:0-538 GCF_000517525.1 Limulus polyphemus | reverse complement strand
GTAGCTTTGCGCGAAATTCAAAATAAACAAATAAGCAAACAATTCACTAAAACAGACGTCATCCTCACGTGTATTATGTATATTTTTATGACAGTTCATGGGTGATGGAGCTAATTGAAACAGGTGTGGACATTAAGATTATGATTGATTGATTGATTGGTTTGAATTTCGTGCAAGACTACGCGAGTGCTATTTGCGCTAGTCGTCCCTAATTTAGCTGTGTAAGACCAGAGGGAAGGAAGCTAGTGATAACCACGCACCGCCAACTCTTAGGCTATTCTTTTACCAACGAATAGTGGGATTGACCGTCACATTATAACGCCCCCACGGCTGAAAGGGCGAGCAGGTTTGGTGGGATGGGGATTCGAACCCGCCAGCCTCAGACTGCGACTCGACCGCCCTAACTGCCTGGTCATGCCGGGCCATGGACATTAAGAACCACCATTTTGAAATTAAAACCAGTTGCTTTAATTCCACCGAAAGTTGATATTTTTAACGAGCCACTTATAACAAATCATGGAGTTGTAAGAAAGTTGTG
>NW_013802918.1:0-539 GCF_000517525.1 Limulus polyphemus | reverse complement strand
GGACATACCAGCGGAATTCATGCCAATAATTTGCCATCTCTGCGCCTCTGATATCCGTCTTCTTGCCATTCTTACTTAAAATGATTTTGTATTCAGAAATTTGGGACTTAAATACGGATTTGATGCACGAGAAAATAGTGCATATTGGACGTGAAGAAGGGAGCAAGTTGCATGTGGGGAAAGAAACGCGCCTGATTTAAATGTCACACCTGAACGCTCACATCCTTTTAATTATGTTTGAAATTATGAACATTGCTCAACATCATGAAAATTAAACCTTATTTTCAATAAACAATCCTGAAAAATATTTGGGGGTGCTTAACTTTTTTCCAGGTGTATAGTATAATATTGTCCAAATACACTTTCTAGTTTTATTGTCATTAATTCCTTAATGATTTACAGACTTTGTAAAATAATATCATAACAATCAAATGTTTTAATTTTCAAAATAACTTTACATGTTACTTTAATTTTTGTGTTGTTTTACTTGAAGAATATAAAAGAATATTAGCTTTTTAAGTTGGCTAAGTATTCGTTTG
>NW_013802917.1:0-539 GCF_000517525.1 Limulus polyphemus | reverse complement strand
ACAAATATGTATATATGTGTGTGTGTGAAATCTACGTCTTTTAGTCTCAAAACTACGTGTTGTGGTCTTTCTTTTATGTATTGTGTTATGGCGTTTTGTGAACAATTTGTATGTGATGGAGAAAGATGGATATCACTTTCGATGGATATCAGTGTATAGGATTTAGTGTAGGACATAAATATCAAGACAATAAAACCATCGTAGGCCTGTGTTATTAACATTATTTGTACTGATTGGTTTCATTATGAAATCAGGCCAGACTGCCTTGTTTGTTTGTTTTGAATTTCGGGCAAAGCTACACGAGGGCTATCTGCGCTATCCCTCCCTAATTTAGCAGTGAAAGACTAGAAAGAAGGCAGCTAGTCATCACCACCCACCGCCAACTCTTGGGCTACTCTTGTAACAACGAATAGTGGGATTGACTGTCACATTATATCTCCCCCACGAGCATGTTTAGTGGGACGTGGATTCGAACCCGCGACCCTTAGATTGCGAGTCGAACGCCCTAACCACCTGGTCATGCTTGCTTGTTTAACTAC
>NW_013802916.1:0-538 GCF_000517525.1 Limulus polyphemus | reverse complement strand
ATATTCCTCTTAATTTGTCCGCTGTGGATTTCAAATCCAAGACGTGTAAAAATTTTCTCTCGGTCTATCACTAGCACTGATTGTCCCCAATTTTCCTTGTCGTAAATATATTACCTTTCAAAAGACCTGGGAAAGAACCATCATGATGACAGATACAAAATTGATCGAAGAAACTATAGCTGGTAACGACGCCATGGCTGGATAATACCATTTTCATATTGAGAAAGATCTGTGCTTTACCAGTGGTCTTGAAGAGTAACCGCTTGATGTAATTACACTTCTGCACCTATAGAACTCAAGCAGTCACCTGACACATCATACTTACTTTGCTTGTGTAACCATATGAGGTGTTTTCCAAAATGTGGCTAGTTCGTGTAGATCTTCTTATGATGTAAATATATATAAACAAAGCGAACACTGCAGTGAATAAACAGCATGATTTCGGTATGAAATAAAAAAAATCAATATTCGTTGGTTGTCAAAACTGTAGACTATATTTTTCTTTAAAGAAGTCCTGTCAAACAAAGTATTTGTGTTG
>NW_013802915.1:0-539 GCF_000517525.1 Limulus polyphemus | reverse complement strand
ATAACACAGCAATATACACATTTTGAGCGCAAAACAGCATTTTTTTATTAATCCTTGTAATTACAGTAATACAACTAACTAAACAATTCGTGAGGCCAGAAACTATAAGAAAATTAGGAAACAAATCATAGGTGCTGGATAAAATGTTTATGTGGTTTCTTCCGTACAACTTAAATTACATATTTACTGTGATTCTTTCTCCGTTTATTATGAGAAACTGAAAGTAAACAAAAAATACACTTCCAGTTTCCTCTTTCATGAAACTTCCGCAGAGCATTTAAACTGTTTAAAATGTAATAATGCATCTTGATGCATTTAAAACTTTTTCATACTACAATTAATAATGGTATATCTATTAAAAACACAGTAATTTTAAACAAAGAATCAAACATAAACAAACGAAAATTCTACTCATGTGTTTCACACTGATAAACTCAAAATATTATCAAAACGTTGTCTTCTTTCATGTCACACTGAACATGCTCGCTCTTTCAGCCGTGGGGGCGTTATAATATGCGGTAAATCCCACTATTTGTTGA
>NW_013802914.1:0-539 GCF_000517525.1 Limulus polyphemus | reverse complement strand
ACAGTTATGAAAGTCGACAAAATCTATTAAAAGAAAATCTAAAAACCCGTTATCAAAGTCAAGAAAATTAGGTGGAAAAAGGGCTAAAAATAACGTTATCAAAGTCGAAAAAATCTAGTCTAAGAAGGCCTAAAAAGATAGTTATAAAAATTGACAAAATTTATTAGAAGAAAAACAAATAACCCGTTTTCAAAATCAACAAAATCTGGTGGAAAACGGACTAAAAGGACCCTTATAAATGTCAAAAAATCTAGTTGAAGGAGGACTACGAAGACCGTTATTAAGTTTAACAAAATCTTGCGGAGGAAGGACTAAAAATACCGTTATCAAAGTCGAAAAAATCTAGTTTTAACAGGATTAAAAAGTCTATTATAAAAGTTATTAAAATATAGTATACGAAAGGCTTAAATGATAGTTATCAAAGTCGAAAACGTCTAGTCTATGATGGCCTAAAAAGACAGTAATGAACATCGACAAAATCTAGTAGAAGGAAAACTAAAAACCCGTTTTCAAAGTCAACAAAATCTAGTGGAAAACGG
>NW_013802913.1:0-538 GCF_000517525.1 Limulus polyphemus | reverse complement strand
AATGCAGACATCTTCAGTCCTGTTAGAAGTCACATCCCAGATATGAATGTCAGTAATAGGAGTGATCCAGTGCGAAGGAAGCCACAGAAATTCGATGGGAAGGTACCGTGGGAAGCGTATAGAGCACAATTTGAGCTACTGGCGGAGATGAACGGATGGACAGAGGAGCAGAAAGCAGTATATCTGGCAACGATCTTGAAAGGACAACCACTAGAAATACTTGGACAGTTGTCAGCAGACGACAGACACAACTATAGAGCACTGGTAGCGGCTCTAGAACTTAGGTACGGAACCCAAAATCAGTCAGAAGTCTACAGGGCTAGGTTTAGGACGAGAGTCCGTGCTAAAGGGGAGAGTCTGCAAAAGCTGGCACAGGACTTGGAGAGCATGGCACACAAGGCCTACCCAACTGCACCACCCGATCTCCTCAAGTTGTTGCTGAGGGATCAGTTCGTAGATGCCTTGGACAGTCCACAACTAAAGATACAAGTGAAGCAAGCACACCCCTCTACCATGCTGGATGCAATGGCCAGAGCTC
>NW_013802912.1:0-887 GCF_000517525.1 Limulus polyphemus | reverse complement strand
GGAACAAAAGTATAACCTAATACTGTTGTTAGATCATGCACTTTATGACTTTTTCTATGTTTCTTGGCATCAAAAATATTTTTAAAATATATTTGACCGTTCTTCTTCCCTAAAATAGGTTCTGAAAACACACACTCACATAGTCATCTAGAATATATCAATCTAACAACCCGAGTGATGCCGGGTAGTTTCGTTAGTATATTAATAAAACATACTGACAATACAATAAATATAGTAAAAACACCTTAGTATAGTGGTGTCCACGTCGTTTACAAGGAACTCATTTATTCAAACTAAAACTGTCCAAATGTAACGTTTTTCTTAACACATAAACCACAAGTATATACCAGTTACTATTATACGGATAAAGACATTCTAAACTTACAAATTTTCGTACATCAACTTTAGTCACACCTGTTCGCTTTTAACCCAATGACTACCGGTACTAACTTTCGTAGTAAGCAATGCAAGTGTGCATTTGTGAATTGAAAAAATGATAGAGAACTTATCTTTTAATGGATTTCTGATTTTATTTTTATAAATAGTAGCATAACATTCAAATATTTGTACAAAATTGTATTCTTTAAGGAAGTTTAAAGAGAAATTTAATGAAAAAATTCCTAAAATATGTTTTAGACTGTAAATAAGCACCCTCTAAGAAGAAATGTTTTTCCAAAAAATTTTTAAAGATATTTCCTTTCACCTCAGCACTGATCCTGCCATCTATGATTGGTATCTAAACCTTTTTCTAGTCTGTTTTCTTTATAAAACTGCATCTGGGCGTGTTAAACCTCAGTTTTAAAACTTTTAGCCAATCCTTGTCGAAAGTGTAAATTTCAGTACCAATTATTCCAATTGCTGTATTACCCATTTGACAAATCATAGGA
>NW_013802911.1:0-536 GCF_000517525.1 Limulus polyphemus | reverse complement strand
AATTTCATTTGCTTCCAAAAAATATCTAGAAAAAATTACTAGTGCCAGATTGAGGTTTCTTTATACGTTCCATTTCTAAGGGATCTTTATCACTTCCTTTTAGATCATGTCACTTTTCTCAGAGAAACATCTCAAAAAGTGGAAAAAAATTACTATTACCAGATTGGATTTCTAGATCAGATTTTTAGAATAATTGTACTTGTTCTTCATCTAAAGGATCTTATACTTATACTTATACCCACTTATACTTATACTTATTTTCGAACAGTTCTTCTACCTTAGGAATATTCTCTTAGAGGGAAACAATATTCGAAAGGTTTGAAATATTTTTTGTAAGTACTGGTTCTTTTATTCAGCGGGTAGTAGTGAAATAGCTAACATTCGCAGTTATTAATTGTTGGTATATATATGTGTGTGTGTGTGTGTGTGTATAACATTCGCAGTTATTAATTGTTGGCATATATAATATATATATATATATATATATGTGTGTGTGTATAACTATTCGCAGTTATTAATTGTGGCATATATATATA
>NW_013802910.1:0-541 GCF_000517525.1 Limulus polyphemus | reverse complement strand
GGACTTTGCAACTATAGCTGCTCCACTACATGATTTGACAAAAAAAAAGCCGGAAGTTTGAATGGACAGTTTCTTGCCAGCATGCTTTCAAGACATTAAAAGAAAAATTGGCCTCAGCTCCACTTTTAAAGCTTCCAAATCCCTCACTGCCATAAATACTGGATTGTGATGCTAGTAATGTTGGAATTGGAGGAGTGTTGTCTCAGAAAGTGGGTGAAAACGAACATGTGGTAGCCTACTTCAGTATGGTCCTGAGTAGACGAGAGAGGAACTACTGTGTAACATGGAGAGAACTCCTTGCTCTTCAGATTTGGTATGCCTTACGAACTGCATTCGGATCAAGGCCGTAACTTTGAATCAGCTGTATTCCATGAATGCTGCAAGTTGTTTGGCATACAAAAGACCAGAACAATGCCACTTCACCCACAGTCTGATGGGCTGGTAGAAAAGTGCAACTGGACACTGGGACAGGAATTGGCAAAGTTGTGTAATAGCCGCCAAGTAACTCCCTCCGCTGTTGATGGCCTATAGAACAGCAGAG
>NW_013802909.1:0-539 GCF_000517525.1 Limulus polyphemus | reverse complement strand
GGATTCCATCCACAGAAAGTGATGCTTTGCATTGGGTGGGATATCAAAGGAGTAATTCATTTCGAACTCCTCAATCCACAGCGAACTGTCAATGCAGAGATCTATAGTCAGCAACTGGAACGTTTAAATCAAGCCCTTTATCAGAAACGCCCTTCACTCGTCAATCGGAAAGGTGTTCTTCTTCTCCACGACAATACACGTATACATATGGCACGTTTGACGCAACACAAGATTATGGAATTGGGTTGGGAAGTTCTCCCCCACCCACCATATTCTCTAGATATGGCACCATCAGATTACCATCATTTTCGTTCGCTGCAACACCATCTTAATGGGAAAACGTATGCAAATATAGAAGGTGTTAAAGAGGACACTGACATGTTTTTTGCTTCAAATCATTTGCTTCAGGGCATTAACAACCTGATTGTAAGTTGGAAAAGCACCATCGATAAGAATGTAGACTATTTCAATTAATAAATGTTTTGTTTAGATATATAAGTTGTTCGGGTGTTTTCATCTAAAAAAAAAGCGACATCAAT
>NW_013802908.1:0-539 GCF_000517525.1 Limulus polyphemus | reverse complement strand
TAATAACATATCCTTACTAGTTTAACCCAAACAACAAATACAATAAAGATAATTGTTGGAAGAGTAAAACGTATCTTAGTATCAATAGTGGCGGCAGGATACACAGCGGAGGGATACACAGTCTATAATATTGGACCTCGGCAGGACACAGCGGAGGGATACGCAGTCTATAAAACTGAACCTCGGCGGGATACACAGCGGAGGGATACGCAGTCTATAAAACTGAACTTCGGCGGGATACACAGCGAAGGGATACGCAGTCTATGAAACTGAACATCTGTTCGTTCTAGTATGAACCGATAGGGTGTTATAGTATGAACCGTTACAGTGTTCTAGTATGAACCGCTACAGTGTTCTAGTATGAACCGTTAGAGTGCTCTAGTATGAACCGATAGGGTGTTCTAGTATGAACCGTTAGAGTGTTCTAGTATGAACCGTTAGTGTTCTAGTATGAATCGATAGGGTGTTCTAGTATGAACCGTTACAGTGTTCTAGTATGAACGGATAGGGTGTTCTAGTATGAACCGTTACAGTGTTCT
>NW_013802907.1:0-539 GCF_000517525.1 Limulus polyphemus | reverse complement strand
TCTAGTCTTACTCTGCTAAATTAGGGACGGCTAGCGCAGATAGCCCTCGTGTAGCTTTGCGCGAAATTCAAAAACAAACAAAACAAACAAACGAATACAAATACAGGAAAAAAATTTAAATATTCGAATATGAATACATAAGAATGTGTTCATGAATACTTTGTCACGTATTATGCAATAATGATAAAACAGCAGACGATAATATTTCAATGCTTTTATTTTTCAAAATGTAATAACAAAGCTTTAGAACAAAAAATATATTTTTGAAGGAAACTAATAGATATTATAACTGTCCGTTGTTCTTTATGAACATTAGTCTCTCGAATGTCTTGTTAGTGAGGCAGTAGTGATCAGGTCTGAGGGTTTTGCCTCAGCGGGAACAGTGGATGCTGGAACACTCAGGTAGCGTTTGGCTAGTAGAGATAAGGTAGGAAATAATCCAGAGAGTTGCTGTCTTCAGGAATGCAAAGGTGTTGATCTTTGTATCCTCTGAAGGTGAGGTGGCTGGGTTTACAGGCTTCTTTTGGTTCCATAGTTGT
>NW_013802906.1:0-538 GCF_000517525.1 Limulus polyphemus | reverse complement strand
GTTATTTTCAGTAATTAATCTCTGTATGGGTTCAGTAGATTTGACCAATCTTGCAACCACCATAAAAAATTAGGAAATAAATATAAATTATGCCTCTTTCATTTTAGAATGAATGCAAATTATAACACAAAAACATAAATGTTTTGACTAAATAGCTTAAATCTCATAACATTATACATTTATATATATTTATTATTTTTATTATATTGATCTTTCAGCCATGCCTGGCTAACAATACAGAAGTTACAATGATGTGGCTCATGCGCACTCATGTTACCATATCAAATAACATAAAACTGATCTTTGGTCTGTACAAAGTAACTTGTCTTGGCTTTGTTTTAGTAGACCAGTATTTTGTAAAGTACAATCACATTTCAATTATTATACATTATATATGTATATAGATTATTGCTATTTGAAATAAGTTCTTAAACATAAAACAGTAACTAAAGAAGTAAAGCAAACAATTATCTCTTTTAGGTATGACCTTTGTACTCAGATGCTGCTTGACATAGGTTGCTAAGCCTTTAAAAAAGTT
>NW_013802905.1:0-539 GCF_000517525.1 Limulus polyphemus | reverse complement strand
ATTTTAACTTCCTTTGTAGTTAGGGCCTTTGCATGGCTGGTGGTTAGAGCGCTCAATTCGCAATTTGCGGGTCATGGGTTCGAATCCTTTCACCGAATATGCTCACCCTTTCAGACGTTGAGACGTTATAATGTGACGGTCAATCCATTTGAGTTACCCAAGAGTGATGGAGGGTGGTGTTGAATAGCTGTCTTCCTTCTAATCGGCCCGGCATGGCCAGGTGGATAAGGCGCTCGACTCACAATCTGAGGGACGCGGGTTCGAATTCGCATCCCACCAAACATGCTCGCCCTTTCAGCCGTGGGGGCGTTATAATGTGACGGTCAATCCCACTATTCGTTGGTAAAAGAGTAGCCCAAGAGTTGGCGGTGGGTGGTGATGACTAGCTGCCTTCCCTCTAGTCTTACACTTCTAAATTAGGGACGGCTAGCGTAGATAGCCCTCGTGTAGCTTTGCGCGAAATTCCAAAAACAAACAAACAATTCCTTCTAATCTATCGCTTCTAAATTAGGGACGGCTAGCGCAGATAGCCCTCGTGT
>NW_013802904.1:0-539 GCF_000517525.1 Limulus polyphemus | reverse complement strand
CGAACGGAGACATAACATAACCTTGGATTTGGAAGAAGTCAATTTTGGCAACAGCAGCTAAAATATGATAAATTCTAGAACGCTAGTGAAAATCTGACTATGAAAGAATAGTAATCATGAGGTGTAAGGCCTAGGTGCTTATCCCAAAATGTCTCAAGTTAGTTTCCCATTCACCACCTGTTGCTAATTGTGGATGTGAGAGTATTGTTTGTTTGTTTGTTTTAATTTCGCGCAAAGCTACACGAGGGCTATCTGCACTAGCCGTCCCTAATTTAGCGGTGTAAGACTAGAGGGAAGGCAGCTAGTCATCACCACCCACCGCCAACTCTTGGGCTACTCTTTTACCAACGAATAGTAGGATTGACCGTCACATTATAACGCCCCACGGCTGAAAGGGCGAGCATGTTTGGTGTGACAGGGATTCGAACCCGCGACCCTCAGATTGCGAGTCGAGTGCATTATCCACCTGGCCATGCCGGGCCTGATGTGAGAGTAACCCCACAATACCAATGAAAAAGCTAACAAATCCAATCTAAATA
>NW_013802903.1:0-641 GCF_000517525.1 Limulus polyphemus | reverse complement strand
ATGTTGACTATCTAATAAAATTCTAAACTTTGTTAAATGACTTTGTAAAGTATCTTTACTGTTAATTTCCAGCCAACCTTTTCTCATACATCATTTTCGATGTCCTAATTTCCTGTTTCACCAACCTTCTTGATCTTTTAAATCTCCTGTCATACCAGTCAATTTAAATTTATGATGCTTTTCTTTAATTTTAGCTCTTATACTTTTTCTGAGCCAACCTGGTTTTTTACTTACAGCTATCCTTTTCTTTCTATAAGGAATATGTTTACCTTCAATATTTAAACATTTATCTTTACAATTTTTCCACATCTGATCAGTGTCTACAAATAACTCAGCTGCCAAATTCACAACAGAAAATTTGATTTTTTTGAAATTTGTTTATAACCAAAATATCATTATTTCTTATCTCCCTATGCAGCAAAACATTGAACCTAATAGAGCAATGATCACCTGCACCCAGATTTTCCCCAATTTCCACCCTCTTGATCATTTCTATATTTGAAGTTAACAATAAATCTAAAATAGCATTGTTTATAGTAGGTTCCTTGACTAATTGGTGAAGAAAACCATCTTGAACAGATTCCAAAAACCTTTCTCCTTCACTCTTTGACTCTAGCATTTCCCAGTCTATATGCCTGAAA
>NW_013802902.1:0-1712 GCF_000517525.1 Limulus polyphemus | reverse complement strand
AGTATAATTAAATTTTGTGTCTTCTTATTGATAGTACACAATTTAACAATACTGTGTACTGTCAATAACAAGCCACAATATATAACGATACTGTGTACTATCACTGACAAACCACACGATTTTACGATACTGTGTACTGTCAGTAAGTAGACACAAGATTTAACCATACTGTGTACTGTCAAAAAGTAGACACAATATTTAACAAAACTGTGTACTGTCAATAAGAAGACACAAGATTTAACAATACTGTGTACTATCAATAAGATGACACAAGATTTAACAATACTGTGTACTGTCAATAAGAAGACAAAAGGTTTAATAATAATGTGTATTCTCAATATGAAGACACACGATTTAACAATACTGTGTAATGTCAAAAAGAAGACATAAGATTTAACAATACTAAGAAGACACAAGATTGACAGTACACATTGTTAATCTTGTGTCTTCTTAATGATAGTACACAGTATTGTTAAATCTTGTGTCTTCTTATTGACAATACACAGTGTTATTAAATATTGTGTCTTCTTACTGATATTACACAGTATCGTTAAATCTTGTGTCTTCTTATTGACAGTACACAGTATTGTTAAATCTTGTGTCTTCTTATTGACAGTACACAGTATTGTTAAATCTTGTGTCTTTTTATTGACAGTACACAGTACTGTTAAATCTTTTGTCTTCTTATTGATAGTACACAGTATTGTTAAATCTTATGTTTTCTTATTGACACAACAATGTATTGTTAAATCTTGTGTCTACTTATTGACAGTACACAGTTTTGTTAAATCTTGTGTCTTCTTATTGACAGTACACAGTATTGTTAAATCTTGTGTCTTCTTTTTGACAGTACACAGTATCGTTAAATCTTGTGTCTTCTTATTGACTGTACACAGTATTGTTATACTGTGTACTGTCAATAAGTAGACAAAAGATTTAACAATACTGTGTACTGTCAATAAGAAAGCACAATATTTAACAACACTGTATACTGTCAATAAGAAGACAGAAGATTTAACAATACTGTGTACTATCAAAAAGAAGACAGAAGATTTAACAATACCGTGTAGTTTCAATAAGAAGACAGAAGATTTAACAATACTGGGTACTATCAAAAAGAAGACACAGGATTTAACAATACTGTGTAGTGTCAATAAGAAGACAAAAGATTTAACAATACTGTGTACTCTCATAAAGAAGACACCAAAAATATAAATATATACTGTCAAAAAGAAGACACAAGCTTTAACAATACTGTGTACTGTCAATAAGAAGACGAAAGATTTAACAATACTGTGTACTGTCAATAAGTAGACAAAAGATTTAACAATACTGTGTACTGTCAATAAGAAAGCACAATATTTAACAACACTGTATACTGTCAATAAGAAGACAGAAGATTTAACAATACTGTGTACTTTCAATAAGAAGACGAAAGATTTTGTTAAATCTTGTGTCTTCTTATTGACAGTACACAGTATTGTTAAATTTTGTGTCTTCTTATTGATAGTACACAGTATTGTTAAATCTTATGTCTTCTTATTGACACTACACAGTATTGTTTAATCTTGTGTCTTCATATTGAGAGTACACATTATTATTAAATCTTGTGTCTTCTTATTGACAGTACACAGTATTGTTAAATCTTGTGTCTTCTTATTGATAGTACACAGTATTGTTAAATCTTGTGTCTTCTTATTGACAGTACACAG
>NW_013802901.1:0-539 GCF_000517525.1 Limulus polyphemus | reverse complement strand
ACAGCAGGAAAGGCTGGTATCCAGAAAGGTTGTTGGAACTGTGGAAAGCACGGACATTTGAGGAGCCAGTGTGAGAGGAATATTACCAACAAGTCAGCCTCAAGGAGACCAGTAGTGGTTGGTGTTGAGGGACACTCACCAAACCCCATTGTCAAAGTCCCAACAGCTAGGTGTAAAATGCCAAGCACACACAGTGTCTATGTGACAGGAAAGCTAGATGGCCAAAGGTGCAACTTTGTCATAGACTCTGCGTCTCAGCAAACCCTTATGAGCATCAAGGTATTAGATCAAGAAGGAGTACCAGAAGCCATACAGAAGCTTTATGGTGTGACAGGACATTCTACAAGACCAGTGTGGGTAACTATTGAGCTCATGGGCATAAAGAACAGAGAGAAAGTATACTTGGCTGACATTGAAGACGAATGCATATTAGGATTGGACTATCTACTACCAAGGAAGTTTGTAACTGATTTTAATAAAATGACGTTTGGGAACAACAAAGGCCAAGTTAACTGTTAAAAGAGAGGTTGAACTAATTA
>NW_013802900.1:0-1027 GCF_000517525.1 Limulus polyphemus | reverse complement strand
CTATAAAAAGACCCAAGATTTAACGATACTGTGTACTATCTATAAAAAGACCCAAGATTTAACGATACTAAGTACTGTCAATAAGAAGACACAAGATTTAACTATACTGTGTACTTTCAATTAGAAGACACAAGATTTAACAATATTGTGTACTGTCAATAAGAAGACACAAGATTTAACGATACTGTGTACTGTCAATAAGAAGACACAAGATTTAACGATACTGTGTACTGTCAATAAGAAGACACAATATTTATCGATACTGTGTACTGTCAATAACTAGACACAAGATTTAACAATACTGTGTACTGTCAATAAGAAGACACAAGATTTAACGATACGGTGTACTGTCAAAAAGAAGACACAAGATTTAACGATATTGTGTACTTTCAATAAGAAGACACAAGATTTAACGATACTGTGTACTGTAAATAAGAAGACATAAGATTTAACAAAACTGTGTACTATCTTCTGTCTTCTTATTGACATAAACATACTAAGTACTGTCAATAAGAAGACACTAGATTTAACGATACTGTGCACTGTCAATAAGAAGTCACAAGATTTAACTATACTGTGTACTGTCAATAAGAAGACACAAGATTTAACGATACTATGTACTGTCAATAAGAAGACACAAGATTTAACGATACTGTGTAATGTCAATAAGAAGACACAAGATTTAACGATACTGTGTACTGTCAATAAGAAGACACAAGATTTAACGATACTGTGTACTGTCAATAAGAAGACACAAGATTTTAACGATACTGTGTACTGTCAATAAGAAAACATAAGATTTAACAATAATGTGTCCTGTCAATAAGAAGACACAAGATTTAACGATACTGTGTACTGTCAATAAGAAGACACACGATTTTGCAATACTGCGTACTATCCAGAAAAAGACACAAGATTTAACGATACTGTGTACTGTCAATCAGAAGACACAAGATTTAACGATAATGTGTACTCTCAATAAGAAGACACAAGATTTAACGATTCTGTGTACTGTCAACAAGGAGAC
>NW_013802899.1:0-540 GCF_000517525.1 Limulus polyphemus | reverse complement strand
CTTTCCACCAAGACGCACTTAAACATGTAATTAGATAATATAACCTTCCACCAAGACACCTTTAACACGTAGCTAGATAATATAACCTTCCACCAAGACACACTTAAATACGTAATTAGATAATATAACCTTCCACCAAGACACACTTAAATACGTAATTTGATAATATAACCTTTCACCAAGCAAAATATTTCTTACTTTGTCATAACCAAGGCTATAAACACACTTAAACACGTAATTAGATAATATAACCTTCCACCAAGACACACTTAAATACGTAATTAGATAATATAACCTTCCACCAAGACACACTTAAATATGTAATTAGATAATATAACCTTCCATCAAGACACACTTAAATACGTAATTAGATAATATAACCTTCCACCAAGACACACTTAAACACGTAGCTAGATAATATAACCTTCCACCAAAACAACTTAAACACGTAGTTAGATAATATAACCTTTCACAACGACACACTTAAACACGTAGCTAGATAATATAACCTTCCACCAAGCAGAATATTTCTTACTTTGT
>NW_013802898.1:0-540 GCF_000517525.1 Limulus polyphemus | reverse complement strand
TTTCTTATTGATAGTGCACAGTATTGTTGAATGTTTTGTCTTCTTATTGACAGTAAACAGTATCGTTATATATTGTGGCTTGTTATTGATACTACACAGTATGGTTAAATCTTGTGTCTTCTTATTGATAGTACACAGTATTGTTAAATTTGGTGTCTTCTTATTGATAGTACACAGTATAGTTAAATTTGGTGTCTTCTTATTGATAGTACACAGTATCGTTTAATCTTGTGGCTTGGTATTGATAGTACACAGTATTGTTAAATATTGTGTCTTCTTATTGACAGTACACAGTATCGTTAAATTTTGTGTCTTCTTTTTGACAGTACACTGTATCGTTAAATTTTGTGTCTCTTATCGACAGTACACTGAATTGTTAAATCTTGTGTCTTCTTATTGACAGTACACAGTATTGTTAAATCGTGTGTCTTCTTATTGACAGTTCACAGTATTGTTAAATTTTTATGTCTTCTTATAAATAGAACACAGTATTGTTAAATTTGGTGTCTTCTTATTGATAGCACACAGTATTGTTAAATT
>NW_013802897.1:0-539 GCF_000517525.1 Limulus polyphemus | reverse complement strand
TACTGGATGTAGTTTAATTTATAAACATTACATGTAATAAAGGACTACAGATACTGGATGTAGTTTAATCTATAAACATTATGATGAATAGAGGACTACAGATACTGGATGTAGTTTAATCTATAAACATTACATGTAATAAAGAACTACAGATACTGGATGTAGTTTAATCTATAAACATTATGTATAATAAAGGACTACAGATACTGGATGTAGTTTAATCTATAAACATTACATGGAATAAAGAACTACAGATACTGGATGTAGTTTAATCTCTGTAACATTATGTTGAATAAAAGACTACAGATACTGGATGTAGTTTAATCTCTGTAAACATTACGTGTAATAGAGGACTACAGATACTGGATGTAGTTTAATCTATAAACATTACGTGTAATAAAGGACTACAGATACTGGATGTAGTTTAATCTATAAACATTATGATGAATAGAGGACTACAGATACTGGATGTAGTTTAATTTATAAACATTACATGTAATAAAGGACTACAGATACTGGATGTGGTTTAATCTATAAAT
>NW_013802896.1:0-540 GCF_000517525.1 Limulus polyphemus | reverse complement strand
AATATAGAGAAGGAAAATCCCATGGTAATGCTGATGGACTGAGCCGAAGACCCTGCAAAAATGACTGCAGACATTGCTGCAAAAGAGATGTTGAACTAACCAGGTGCCATCAAGCTGAAGTCAAGCAGACTGAAAGAATTGATGATGGTGAAGTGAAACCAAATATAGATATCAAGGCAGAACAGGAGAAAGACCAAGATTTGAAGCCAGTGATTGATTTCCTAAAAGCAAGTGTTTTGCACCTTGCTTGGGAGAAGGTGTCTAGTCTAAGCCCTGTGACAAAGCACTATTGGGCACAATGGAACCAGTTGAGGCTTGAAGATGGTATTCTTCTCCGGAGATGGGAAACTGCAGATGGAAAAGTGACGACCTGGCAAACGGTTATACCGAGAAAGTTACGGGAAGTTGTGCTGCGTCAATCCCATGATACTGTAACAGGAGGACATCTCGGAGTTAAGAAAACATTGATTCACCTACGACACAGATTTTACTGGATAGGTATGAGACAAGATGTGGAAGAATGGTGCAGAATATGCAGCA
>NW_013802895.1:0-541 GCF_000517525.1 Limulus polyphemus | reverse complement strand
TTCTTTCTTAATACAACTTTGCAATACACTTAATTTCCACAGTCACGCTATAACTTAAACAAACACTATAATTCACATAGAACGATTCACGCGCTTGACTCAATTTTCCATCTCTATCTCTGTCTGCAATTCAATTCTGTTACAACAGCGGGGGTCACGTGACGCTAGTAGCACGTCATATTCTCGAAGGTTCCTGAAGCCTCGCGTGTTTACTAGATGTACGGTATTCTTGTATATATAAGACAGCCAAGAAGTGACGGCAACAATAATGTAATTGAACTGCAGACAGAGAGAAACTGACAATTGAGTCGAGCACGTGAGTCGTTCATGGTGAATTATAGCGTTTGTTTAAACTATAGCATGACCATGGAAATTAAGTGAATTTCAAAGTTCTATTCAGAAAGAATAAACCAGTTTTATTTAAGAAAGGACTTGTATCGCTAAAGTTTCTTTGGAAAGAATTTTTACGGAAAATTAACTAGCGAACAGAGACGTAACAAGTTGGTGTCAGAGAGTGGGACAGAAAAAAAAGAAGAAGAAG
>NW_013802894.1:0-1621 GCF_000517525.1 Limulus polyphemus | reverse complement strand
GTAAACAAACTCAAAATTCAGACACTTTCTTGTGTAAACAAAGTCACTATTCAGTCACTTTCTTGTGTAAACAAAGTCAATATTCAGAAACTTTCTTGTGTAAACAAAGTCAATATTCAGACACTTTCTTATGCAAACAAAGTCAATATTCAGACACTTTCTTATATAAACAAACTCAATATTCAGACACTTTCTTGTGAATAAAATTTATCTATATTTACGTTTAATTACCTGACTTATCGAAATAATGTCACACAATAGTAATGATGGACTGTCAATCCTTAAAATATTTTCATGGTAGGCAGTAGTTGAAATTTTATTTCACGTTATTTTTGTGTGTGTGGGTGATTTATGTGAGTGATTGTCGAAAACATTTATCATAAAGCTTTTATTTACCAAAAGATGTAAAATAAAAGCTTAACAAACATCAGCTATAACTAGCCATAAAAGAGAAAAACAGATGGGCCTGTTTTGTTTTTGTTGTTGTTGTTGTTGTTTTTGGTGTGGCTAATGCATATCAGTGTGTATTTAGGGTATTAATTATGTATACAAAGACAAATATATTGTGTAATAGGTTTGTAATAATGCTAATTGAAAAAATTCATTGAAACGGCTATGAGGTACAGCTATTACTATATCTTAACATATTTTCGTTTCCACAGCTACTACAAACATTTCCCATGCTTCATAATCAATTATGCGCTGCGGAATTTAGAGCCGAGTTGAGGTATAGTAGATATTTACTAATAAAGAGTTTATTACCATATGGTGCTGTATGTAGTACTATAAAGTATAGACAAAGTGCAAAGCTTTGTTAGCTTTCCAGCTACGTATAAATGTTTAGTTTCCCTCTTTTAGTTAGCTTTCCGGCTACGTATAAATGTTTAGTTTTCCTCTTTTAGTTAGCTTTCCAGCTACGTATAAATGTTTAGCTTCCCTCTTTTAGTTAGCTTACCAGCTACGTATAAATGTTTAGTTTTCTTATTTTAGTTAGCTTTCCAGCTACGTATAAATGTTTAGTTTTCCTCTTTTAGTTAGCTTTCCAGCTACGTATAAATGTTTAGTTTTCCTCTTTTAGTTAGCTTTCCTGGCTCCGTATAAATGTTTAGTTTTCCTCTTTTAGACACACCATGACTATTTGTCAGTATCCGTTTTCATTCATTGTTTGTTTTGCTACTATCGATGAAAAATGAAGAAAATTAATGTTTTTTTAGATATATGCATAAAACGTCTCCTTAAAAGATAATTTGGACCCATAAATTAAAAAAAATCATTCTTATAGCTGTTTTTTATAAAAAATATCTTTCAGTTATGATTTTTGCATAAACATGGATGTATGATATGTATATCAGAATAGTTTTCCTTTACTCTTTAAGCAAGGACAACACTGGTTATTCCAATATATATATATATATCTATATAAATATAATAGCATTGTTTTCCTTTACTCTTTAAGCAGGGACAACACTGGTTATTCCAATATATATATATATCTATATAAATATGATAGCATTGTTTTCCTTTACTCTTTAAGCAAGGACAACACTGGTTATTCCAATATATATATATATAATAGTATTGTCTGTTGTATGTTCATGTAACTACTTCGAAAGGTGTAGAC
>NW_013802893.1:0-617 GCF_000517525.1 Limulus polyphemus | reverse complement strand
AAAACATGCTATATCATACTTACAGAAAATACATTGAAAAGAAGGAGATTGTTTTTGTAGTAAGTTTATTTAATATTTATGTTAAAAATGTAATAGACGTGAACAAATTGAAAACGACATAAACACTTGAAAAATTAGCTAGATATATATATTTCTGAAAACGACTTTTCAAATGAGCCAACAAAAATGTAGACGCTGGAAACATTCTTAAACGATAATTATCTAAAGAGAACACAACATGTGTGAGTGGAAAATAGCAAAATCAAAGTAATGTTGACTATCACGTACATCACACAATTTTTTGTAACGATAAATAGTCTCGTGCATTTTCTAAATATATAAATTTTCTATACACTTCTAAAAGAATTTATAGATACAAAATCAGAAAAGGCTGTTCGCAATATTGGATTAGAAATACAAATAAAATTGTTCTTCTGGTGTTTGATATCGTTAGGTGTTAACCATAACAAATCTTGTTGTACTAAATAGCTTATGTAAATAGTGTTCAGAACAAAGTGAAAACGCGTGGATCTATAGCTAATTATAAAAAAATATATAGTTTGCTGAATGAAATCTTCTAAACCAAATAACAAGGATTAAGCTTTAAATACACTAAT
>NW_013802892.1:0-538 GCF_000517525.1 Limulus polyphemus | reverse complement strand
TATTATTTGTAATGATTTTACAATTCAAATTTTTGACTTCCCTTTCCAAAGAGTAATGTATCAACAAATGCCATACAGGGCATGTATTCAGGAATCATTTCTCAAACCCCATATTAAATTCTGCATACACGGGTATAAACCTGTACGAAAAGATCGAGAACACTCAGCAAAGGGAGGTGTACTAACCCTTGTCAAGAATCACTTGCTCTTTACTACCGTTACTTGCCCAGAAAATATAGAAGCTGTTGGGATTCAGTGTCAGACTTCTATGGGAAGTGTCACGATATTTAACATTTATAACTCTAGTGTTGCCATTGATCCGGTTGAGTATCGATTTTTTTTTTCCTAATAGTATACTTTGTGGAGATTTCAATGCTCACAACCCGTTATGGGTGGAACAAAAACTGACTATCGAGGTCAGATTCTCGGTGATCTAGTTATGGAATCTGATAAAGTGGTTTTAAACGACGGACGTGGGACATGTCTGGTTCGGGATAATCTCTCTCCTCTAGATCTCACTATTATAGACAGTAAACTT
>NW_013802891.1:0-861 GCF_000517525.1 Limulus polyphemus | reverse complement strand
AAACAGTTTCTTTAGAAACAGAAATGTAAGTTTATAACTAATCTAATAGTTTGTAATTAACTAAACAAGGTGTAGATATATATGCACATTGTACTTGTTTCAGTTTATTCATTAGTACTTGTGGAGATGGTTGAGTATTAAAACGAATTTGGAATATGCAAATCAGCAAGTCACAAGACAACAACACCCAATATAAAATCACAGTGGAATGGCATGTATCAGACTACATTTTCATATTATTTGGTGATTCGTACTTAGTGTGATATCCGAATAATATGCATCGGAAAGAACTCTTACCCTTCCACAAAATAACTTTTTGGTATACACTCAGATCATAGAAATGAGTTCAAATCCAAGATATTGAATATGTAAATTAGTAAACCAATTAATAACCACAAGTAATATAAAGTCTTGGTGGAATGGCATGAATCAGAACTACATTTTAACTCTTTCAACCCAAGCTCACTTCCTAGAACCGACCTCGTAACCATTTTGTGCTTGTTATAGTTTTAATGTTATAACTTTTAAATTAGTAGGCAAATGTTAATGAAATTTGGCAGTTTATCAGTAAACGTTACGATGCTTTCATACGCAAAATATCCTAAGGTGTGTAAAGCAATGTTTCTCTCACACCTTTTTTTCTTTTCACATCTTGCCTATCTATCATGCAAAGTAATTTTCATTGTAAGATTAAAAATGATTGTATGCACCAAAAAAGTTTGAAATTTCAAATGCAAAATCTTTATAATGTCCGGATAATTAACAAACATTTCTTAAGATAAAACTTTATATATATTTTATCTGTTATTTTCAGTAATTAATCTCTGTATAGGTTTGGTAAATTTGACCTATCTATAAACA
>NW_013802890.1:0-1070 GCF_000517525.1 Limulus polyphemus | reverse complement strand
GTTACACAGTACACAAAAACCAGATCTTCACTGCTAATCACGCTAGTTACACAGTACACAACAACCAGATCTTTACTACTAATTACGCTAGTTACACAGTACACAACAGGCAGATCTTCACTACTAATCACGCTAGTTACACAGTACACAACAGACAGATCTTCACCACTAATCACACTAGTTACACAGTACACAACAGGCAGATCTTCACTACTAATCACGCTAGTTACACAATACACAACAGCCAGATCTTCACTATTAATCACGCTAGTTACACAGCACACAACAGCCAGATCTTCACTACTAATCACAGTACACAACAGCCAGATCTTCACTACTAATCATGCTAGTTACACAGTACACAACAGCCAGATCTTCACCACTAATCACGCTAGTTACACAGTACACAACAGAGAGATCTTCACCACTAATCACACTAGTTACACAGTACACAACAGCCAGATTTTCACTACTAATCATGCTAGTTACACAGTACACAACAGCCAGATCTTCACCACTAATCATGCTAGTTACACAGTACACAACAGACAGATCTTCACTACTAATCATGCTAGTTACACAATACACAACTGCCAGATCTTCACTACTAATCATGCTAGTTACACAGTACACAACAGACAGATCTTCACTACTAGTCATGCTAGTTACACAGTACACAACAGCCAGATCTTCAACACTAATCACGCTAGTTACACAGTACACAACAGCCAGATCTTCAACACTAATCACGCTAGTTACACAGTACACAACAGCCAGATCTTCACTACTAATCACGCTAGTTACACAATACACAACTGCCAGATCTTCACTACTAATCATGCTAGTTACACAGTACACAACAGCCAGATCTTCACTACTAGGTGTACTGTGTAACTAGCGTGAAACAGCCAGATCTTCACTACTAATAATGCTAGTTACACAGTACACAAAACCAGATCTTCACTGCTAATCACGCTAGTTACACAGTACACAACAGCCAGATCTTTACTACTAATTACGCTAGTTACACAGTACACAACAGGCAGATCTTCACTACTAATCACGCTAGT
>NW_013802889.1:0-1034 GCF_000517525.1 Limulus polyphemus | reverse complement strand
AATATCTTTATACAGATGTTGTAGGTAGTTTGATACCAAAAAATTTTTATCGTCACTAAATATCTTTATACAGATATTATAGATGGTTTGATACCAAACAATTTTTATAGTCACTAAATATCTTTATACAGATAGTGTAGGTGGTTTGATATCAAACAATGTTTGAAGTCACTAAATATCTTTATACAGATGTTGTAGATGGTTTGATACCAAACAATGTTTATAGTCACTAAATATCTTTATACAGATATTATAGATGGTTTGATACCAAACAATTTTTATAGTCACTAAATATCTTTATACAGATGTTGGAGGTGGTTTGATACCAAACAATGTTTATAGTCAATAATATCTTTATACAAATGTTTCAGATAGTTTTATACCAAACAATGTTTATAGTCACTAAATATCTGGATAGAGATGTTGTAGGTGGTTTGATACCACTAAATATCTTTATACAGATGTTGTAGGTAGTTTGATACCAAACAATGTTTAGAGTCAATAATATTTTTATATAGGTGTTGTAGGCATTTTGATACCAAACAATGTTTAAAGTCACTAAATATCTTAATACAGATGTTGTAGAAGGTTTGATACCACTAAATATCTTTATACAGATGGTATAGGTGGTTTGATACAAAACAATGTTTATAGTCAATAAATATCTTTATACAGATGCTGTAGGTAGTTTGATACCAAACAATGTTTATAGTCACTAAATATCTTTATACAGATGTTGTAGATGGTTTGATACCAACAATGTTTATAGTCACTAAATATCTTTATACAGATGTTGTAGGTGGTTTGATACCAAACGATGTTTATAGTCACTAAATATCTTTATACAGATGTTGTAGGTAGTTTGATACCAAACAATGTTTATTGTAACTAAATATCTTGATACAGATGTTGTAGGTGGTTTGATACCAAACAATGTTTATAGTCAATAATATCTTTATACAGATGTTGTACGTTGTTTGATACCAAACAATGTTTATAGTCACTAAATACCATTATGCAGATGATTTAGGTGG
>NW_013802888.1:0-987 GCF_000517525.1 Limulus polyphemus | reverse complement strand
ATTAAATAGCCTGTAACCCTGTATTTTTTTGTTGCCCAAGTGTTCTATCAAAGTTTTGTCCAATTCCTAGTTAATCCCTTTTATGAACCATTATCGGGGTTCACGATGACCATTTAATTATGTCAGGGATAGTGTGGGGATAATGTTATGAGAAGGTCACTAGAGCTAAATGCTACGCTCAAGTTAATATTTAAGGATGAACATATTGGCTGGTTGGACTTATGGGATCAGTTCATTGGGAGAAGGGAGCTTTTTGGAATGGCTGGTTTATATTTAAATATAGTAGGGTCTGGCTTGTATGTAAGGGCCATTAACTCCACTGTAAGGTAAGTTTTAAACTAGGACCAGACAGTGATGAGGGTCAGGATAAATTAAATGTAAAAAAATAAGACGAAGAGAAAAGTTTAGGATAGGAAATGAGTATAGAAGTAGTTATAAGGATAGGCTTAACTGTTACTATAGTAACGTTAGAAGTATAATAGATGACTTTAGAACACTGGGAGGATTTTGATATAATAACTGAAACATGGTTAAATGTAGATGATTTTGATGACAGAAATTTATTTGAACATGTATGATTTATTTGTCATTTTTATATATTGTACTGCCTTAGCATTTACTAATATAGATTTTAAAATGTTGATTGAACTGAATCTCTACTGTTTAAGGTAAGGTTTAGAGGAAAACTAAAATCAGCCCATTTGTAATTATCATATTATTATTATCTTTCAAACCTACAACAACAACAACAGTTTAGTATATTGTACTAAAACATTTTGTATGATACTAAATATTGTGAAGCTTATAGGGGTATTGAAAAGTTAATGACTTTCATTATTAATTAGCTATTAATGTTAAAATAAAATATAAGTTCAATTGTTTATAATTAATGTATCAGTAATTCTAAAACTTTAGTAAAGTGATGTAGTCTTGTTATAATAGTTTCAAATAAGTACAGCTCTGTTACTATCAGATATTTGATATATT
>NW_013802887.1:0-540 GCF_000517525.1 Limulus polyphemus | reverse complement strand
CCAAGAAAACCTGCAACAGTGGCAGCACGAACAGCAAAATAAACACGAAGAGAGATTACAACAGTTGTTGGAGGAAAAAGAAAATAAACAAGAAGAGAGATTACAACAGTTGTTGGAGGAAAAAGAAAATAAACAAGAAGAGAGACCACAGCAGTGGTTGGAGGAGAAGGAAAATTAACAAGCAGAGAGGCTACAACAGTGGTTGGAGGAGAAATAAAATAAACAAGAAGAGAGACTACAGCAGTGGCAGGAAAACCGCACCAGTGGCAACTGGAACAAGAAAAGAAACAGGAAGAAAGACTCCAACATTTGAGAGAAAACCAGTACACACAACTGGAAAAGATTAGTAAATTTCAAAGTGAATTAAATACATTAAAGGATGATTTACAGTCTTTTACACAAGGAGGATGTATTAGGCATGGATCTAATCAGCCCCAGACAATGGGAAGCCCCTTACAGACCTTGCAGCTAAACCCTAATCCAGACATCTTCAGTCCTGCCAGAAGTCACATTCTAGACATGAGTGTCATCAATACGGGT
>NW_013802886.1:0-540 GCF_000517525.1 Limulus polyphemus | reverse complement strand
GTTTCCAACGCTCCAGGTATGCTAGTTTTTATTCCCCGGCCAAAGGTCGGATACTTTTCTCACAGGCCTCGTATACCACCAACTTACAGCATGCCAAATAGAGAGCATGTCGTAGCACAAAAATAAATCACTGTTTATAAAGGAATCACTAAAGACAAATGTTATAGAAAACATAAACACTGTTTATACGTTAAACTTATACAAAACTGAAAGTTATATAAAAATATAAAGTCTGAAAACTGACACAAAGTTTAAATAACTGGTATGCAGAGAAAAATTGACTATATTTGAAAAATACTTTACCAAATCAAACAATATGAAATACATAATAGATCTATATATGATTAAATCTGGTCACAAGGCAAAAGGGAAAATAACCCAGAAATGAACATTGTGAGAAAATTCAAACTTAAATGCTTTGCAAATGTTTTTTTTTTTACTTTTAAATGGATCAAAAGTAAGCAAATTATTTAAGTCACAACCAAAAATATACATTATGAGCTAATAAAGTTAATTCCGTATAACAAACTGACTACAAGT
>NW_013802885.1:0-539 GCF_000517525.1 Limulus polyphemus | reverse complement strand
CTGTAACTAGAGTTACACCTATGTGTTCATGGAGTAGTTGTACCAAGTAAGGCTAAAGATGAGTATGATGGTTATTAATTCTGTAACTACAGTTACACTTAGGTGTTTATGGAGTAGTTATACCAAGTAACGCTAAAGATGAGTATGGTGGTTATAAATTCTGTAACTAGAGTTACACCTAGGTGTTCGTGGAGTTGGTGTTCCAAATAACGCTAAAGATGAGTATGGTGGTTATAAATTCGGTAACTAGAGTTACACCTAGGTATTCATTGAGTAGTTGTACCAAGAAAGGCTAAAGATGAGTATGATGGTTTCAAATTCGATAACTATAGTTACACTTAGGTGTTTATGGAGTAGTTGTACCAAGTAAGGCTAAAGATGAGTATGGTGGTTACAAATTCGGTAACTAGAGTTGAACCTATGTGTTCATGGAGTAATTGTTCCAAGTAAGTCTAAAGATGATTATGTTGGTTATACATTCTGTAACTTTAGTTACACCTAGGTGTCCATGAGTAGTTGTACCAAGTAAGGCTAAAAAT
>NW_013802884.1:0-572 GCF_000517525.1 Limulus polyphemus | reverse complement strand
CAAGCCCCAAGATTTTACGATTATGTGTACTGTCAATAAGAAGACACAAGATTTAAAAATACTGTGTATTGTCAATAAGAAGACACAAGTTTTAACAATACTGTGTACTGTCAATAAGAAGACACAAGATTTAACAATACTATGTACTATCAAAAAGAAGACAAGATTTAACAATACTGTATACTATCACTAACAAGCCACAAGATTTAACGATACTGTGTACTGTCAATAAAAAGACAAATGTTTTAACAATGCTGTGTACTGTCAATAAGAAGACACATGATTTAACGATACTGTGTACTATCATAAAAAGACACAAGTTTTAACAATGCTGTGTACTGTCAATAAGAAGACACAAGATTTAACGATACAGTGTACTATCAATAACAAGCCATAAGATTTAACGATACTGTGTACTGTCAATAACAAGCCACAAGATTTAACGATACGGTGTACTGTCAATAAAAAGACACAAGTTTTAACAATGCTGTGTACTGTCAATAAAAAGACACATGATTTAACGATACTGTGTACTATCAATAAAAAGACACAAGTTTTAACAATGCTGTGTA
>NW_013802883.1:0-633 GCF_000517525.1 Limulus polyphemus | reverse complement strand
ATTCAATACTAGTAATGATAGCTTTATTGAAGCTATCATTACTAGTATTGAAGCTATCATTACTTGTATTGAAGGTTAACATTACTTGTATTGACAAGTAATGTTAACCTTCAATACAAGTAATAATAGCTTTCAATACAAGTAATGATAGCGTTCCATACTAGAAATGATAGCGTTCAATACTAGTAATGATAGCGTTCAATACTAGTAATGACAGCGTTCAATACAAGCAATGTTAACCTTCAATACAAGTAATGATAGCGTTCAATACTAGTAATGATATCGTTCAATACTAGTAATGATAGCGTTCAATACTAGTAATGATAGCTTTCAATACAAGTAATAATAGCGTTCAATACAAGTACTCTTAACCTTCAATACAAGTAGTGATAGCGTTCAATACAAGTACTCTTAACCTTCAATACAAGTAGTGATAGCGTTCAATACAAGTAATGATAGCGTTCAATATAAGTAATAATAGCGTTCAATACAAGTAATGATAGCGTTCAATACAAGTACTCTTAACCTTCAATACAAGTAGTGATAGCGTTCAATACAAGTAATGATAGCGTTCAATACAAGTAATGATAACGTTCAATACAAGCAATGTTAACCTTCAATACAAGTAATGAT
>NW_013802882.1:0-541 GCF_000517525.1 Limulus polyphemus | reverse complement strand
ACTCAGCAACAGCTTGAGGACATCGGGTGGGGCAGTTGGGTAGGCCTTGTGTGCCATACTTTCCAAATCCTGTGCCAGCTCTTGCAGGCTCTCCCTTTAGCACGGACTCTAGTCCTTAACCTAGCCCTGTAGACTTTGGACTGATATTGAGTTCCATACCTGAGTTCTAGAGCAGCTACCAGTGCTCTATAGTTGTGCCTGTCGTCTACTGACAACTGTCCAAGTATTTCCAGTCGTTGTCCCTTCAGACTTGTTGCCTGGTACACTGCTTTCTGCTCCTCTGTCCATCCATTCATTTCTGCCAGGAGCTCAAATTGTGCTCTATATGCTTCCCATGGTGCCTTCCCATCGAATTCCTGTGGCTTTCTTCATACTAGATCATCCCTATTGCTGACACTCATGTTTGGAATGTGACTTCTGGCAGGACAGAAGATGTCTGCATTATGGTTTAGCTGCAGGGTCTGGAAGGGGCTTCCTGTTGTCTCGGGCTGATTAGGTTCGTGGTTAATATATCATCCCTGTGTGAAAGACCGTAAATCGT
>NW_013802881.1:0-537 GCF_000517525.1 Limulus polyphemus | reverse complement strand
ACCATCATCAACTTCTTCAGCCACTTTGACTTCAACTTGATGGCACCTGATTAGTTCAACCTCCCTTTTGCAGCAATGTCATTTCTGCAGGGTCTTCGGCTCAGTCCATCGACATTTCCATGAGATTTTCCTTCTCTGTATTCAATATCATAATTATACTGGTCTATCTTTCCGATCTAACGTGCCAGTTATCCCTCTGGGTTCTTTAATGATCTTAACCAGCGTAATGCAGCATGGTCTGTCCTGATGGCAAACCTAGCCCCATAGAGGTAAGGATGGAAATATGTCAGACTATAGTAAGGAGTTCCCTCCGTGTTACTCAGTAATTCCTCTCTGGTTTACTCAAAACCCTACTGAAGTAGGCCACCACATGTTCGTATTCGCCCACTTTTTGAGACAACACTCCTCCAATTCCGACATTACTAGCATCACAATCTAGTATGTACAGCAGTGAGGGATTTGGAAGCTTTAAAAGTGGAGCTGGAACCAATTTTTTTAATGTCTTAAAAGCATGCTGGCAAGAAACTGTCCATTCAA
>NW_013802880.1:0-540 GCF_000517525.1 Limulus polyphemus | reverse complement strand
GCAAATGTGGAAGGTGTTAAAGATTGTTTGTTTGTTCGTTTGTTTTGAATTTCGCGCAAAGCTACACGAGAGCTATCTGCACTAGCCGTCTCTAATTTAGCAGTGTAAGACTAGAGGGAAGGCAGCTAGTCATCACCACCTACCGCCAACTCTTCGGCTACTCTTTTACCAACGAATAGTGGGATTGACCGTGACATTATAACGCTCCCACTGAAAGGGCAAGCATGTTCGGTGTGACGGGGATTCGAACCCGCGACCCGCAGATTGCAAGTCGAGCGCCCTAACCACCTGACCAATACCGGGCCCAGGTGTTAAAGAGGACACCGACATCTGTTTTGCTTCAAAGCCAAGTGATTTCTTTAATCAGGGCATTAACAACCTGATTGTAAGATGGAAAAGCATCATCGATAAGAATGGAGACTATTTCATTTAATATATGTTTTGTTTTAATATATAAGTTGCTCGGGTTCTTTCATCTAAAAAAAGCGACATTAATTTCTTGACGACCTAATATTAATAGATACACATGAGAGTACCAAT
>NW_013802879.1:0-256 GCF_000517525.1 Limulus polyphemus | reverse complement strand
TCAATACTCGTAATGATTAAAACATTCACATTTTAAAACCCAATTTCCCTGTAAGTCTCAACCTTAACGAGACACCCACTGATATGAGTATAAGCAGACCTATATCTCTCGCAAAAATTAAAATTTCCAATAAAAAAAACTCTTTCCCTAAATGAAGACGGCATAAGAAATTTAATCTTAAAAAAAAAACATCAGAGTATTTTGTCAAACAGCTTTGTGCCTTGTTTAACCCATCCTTACGCACAGATTACTTCCC
>NW_013802878.1:0-864 GCF_000517525.1 Limulus polyphemus | reverse complement strand
CATGATGTAGTGAGTATAAAAGAAGGAACTGTTTAACATATGACGTTGTGAGTATAAAAGAAGGATTATTTAACACATGATGTAGTGAGTATAAAATAAGGAACTGTTTAATACACAATTTAGTGAGTATAGAAGAAGGATTATTTAACACATGACATAGTGAGTATAAAAGAAGGAATTGTTTGACACATGACGTTGTGAATATAGAAGAAAGAATGTGTAACCCATAACGTAGTGAGTATAAAAGAAGGAACTGTTTAACACATAACGTTGTGAGTATAAAAGAAGGAACTGTTTAACACATAATGTTGTGAGTAAAAAAGGATTATTTAACCCATAACGTAGTAAGTATAAAAGAAAGAACTGTTTAACACATAACGTTGTGAGTATAAAAGAAGGAACTGTTTAACACATAACGTTGTGAGTATAAAAGAAGGATTATTTAACCCATAACGTAGTAAGTATAAAAGAAGGAACTGTTTAACACATAACGTTGTGAGTATAAAAGAAGGAACTGTTTAACACATAACGTTGTGAGTATAAAAGAAGGAACTGTTTAACACATAACGTTGTGAGTATAAAAGAAGGATTATTTAACCCATAACGTAGTAAGTATAAAAGAAGGAACTGTTTAACACATAACGTTGTGAGTATAAAAGAAGGAACTGTTTAACACATAACGTTGTGAGTATAAAAGAAGGAACTGTTTAACACATGACATAGTGAGTATAAAAGAAGGAATTGTTTAACATATGACGTAGTGAGTATAAAAGAAGGAACTGTTTAACACATAACTCAGTGAGTATAAAAGAAGGAACTGTTTAACACATAACGTTGTGAGTATAAAAGAAGGGACTGTTTAAC
>NW_013802877.1:0-663 GCF_000517525.1 Limulus polyphemus | reverse complement strand
AGAAAAGTGAGGTTTCCTGAATAAAGTTCACATGTACTTCTTTGTAAATATGATTTCATTTAAAAAAGTGGTATATCTCGTTTCTTTAAACCGTTAATATTAATAGACAGTATATTGAACAGTGACATAAAGAAATTCACGAAGTTGAAACATCAATGTCTAGTTTCCTGCTCCTGTACACTTTCAATAACGGTAAAAGGGTTAGGATGTACAATCGTCGGCGATGAGGCACTAGGTATAGGTGGAATAGAATGTCGACGACGCGGTTTAACAAAACCTTCATCATCAACCTTGGACGTTCGTGTCCGTTTTGATAATTGACGCAAAGTCTCTGGTTTAACAATCGGTACTTTTCTTTCTGAGGATTTACTGATTTTACGCAGCTGAGACTGAAACATTGGTGTATCTACTGTCAGCAGTTTAGAAGAGATACGCGATGTACGTAAGCCTGTAACATATGTCACAGGTTTAGGCTTAGTAGAAGAACTCGCATTCGACTCTGGTAACTCGGTAGGAAATACAGGTAAATCAGTTATAGGTTCAGTTGAGGGTTCGATTCCCTTCGAATTCTCAATTTCAGTTACTGGATCCGAAGCACATGGTAAATCGACATTGACAACTGTATCAGGCGCTGCAGACAGAGTTGTAGAAGATTCTACTACC
>NW_013802876.1:0-537 GCF_000517525.1 Limulus polyphemus | reverse complement strand
GATTACACCATAAAAAAACTTTTGAAACGACAATTCAAACATAATTATATTGTAATGAATTTATTATTGATTACACGATAAAATAAATCTTATTTAAACATATAAGAATCATTGTTCCATGATCGAAAAACTTAAAACAAAAATGGTTATAGTTCTAGTCTGTGTCATAATCACAATTTTCACAAATATATAGACCACGAGTTTCACCTGCTATGCATTTGTTGCGTCAGCGAGTCACATGACTGCTGTGGCGCCCTCTATTTTCTAGAACTATCTTGTTTCTTCATGAATACTCTAGTGTTTGCTAGATAGGGTAGGCGGGTATATATAAGAGGGGAATGTAATGTGTGTGTAGACATTGAGTAATTGATCTGCAGTCAGAAGTATTATTGAGCACGTTCGTTGTTATTGCGTTTGTTTAGCGCGATTGTTGAAGTTGAGTGTATCGGTAAAGTTATATTCGGAAAGAATAAACCAGTTTTATTAAGTAAAGAACTTGTGTCGCTTAAGTTTCGTCGGAACGAAGTTACGGAAAAT
>NW_013802875.1:0-655 GCF_000517525.1 Limulus polyphemus | reverse complement strand
ATTTGAACAATGTGGTGGTGGATGTAGCATTCTATCACTATTTTCTCGGATGTATTATTGCCCACTGGCTGGACGTGGTCTAGTGGCTAGTGAGTCTAAGTAATGAATCCGAAGGTTCATGGTTCGCTTCCCATTGCCGTAAAAACGAGGCCATGGTTACGCTATGAGAACGACGGTAAAATTCTATAATTTGATCAGGCAACATTATTCCACAAGTTATCTGTGGGTGATGTTGACTAACTGCCTTCCTTCTAGTCAATCAAATCAAAATTAGGGATGGCTATGTGCAGAATGTTCTAAGTCAAATAAATAAACGTTTAGGAGCCGAGTGGCGTCGATTAACATTTAAAAATAATATTTTTTAGTAGCATTCGTTTATTGAAAATATTAAGCACATTCAGCTGGAATTGTATTTGTTGTTAAGTAAAAGCGTGTGCAGGAGTAGTTTCCTTCATTGTGGGCGTTCTTTAGAATAAATACTGTTAAAATGTTCCTTTTTTTGTACGGCGAGTATCGCATACATTTTACACGTTGGCTAGGCCAGCTGATGTTCACAAATTCTTTGATGTAAACACCCAGAATTGGAGCTTATGTTGCCTTTTGAAAACAAAAGACATTTAGTTGTAAACAGTTAGTGAATTTATTTGCTTGGAAA
>NW_013802874.1:0-540 GCF_000517525.1 Limulus polyphemus | reverse complement strand
AACATAACAGCAAATGTGCAACGTTTCGACAAGGTTTTGTCATCATCTTGCACATTTGCTGTTATGTTAAACTTATATTAAAGTTTTTCTTCATTACCCATTCAAGCCGTCACCAACCGTTATTAGTCTCAAAGTGGGTTCCTCGTCATCGAATTAGAATAATAATAAATTAATTTATTAACCTTTTCCTTATATTTTATTATTCTTAAGTGTTTTGATATTATAATTTTTTCGAATAAAGTACTTGGAGAAAAGGAAAAGATAAACAATACTAGACCTTTTCAATTTCAGTCAGTTTGAAGCAGGAATAGACCTGTTTTCCTGTAACCTGTATCACTTTAAAACTAGACTAGACTATTTTTTATCCTTTAATATTCGTCAGCAGAAGCAAGACTAAACATTTCTTTCCTATAATGCGCATCAGTATGAAGCAGAAATTGGTTTCTACTCTTTATGAATACATTTGTTTGAAGAAGGACGAGACGTTTTTTCCCTATAACATGCACTAGTTTGATTGTTTGTTTGTTTTGGAATTTCGCG
>NW_013802873.1:0-538 GCF_000517525.1 Limulus polyphemus | reverse complement strand
AGCAGTATTCAACCTATATATATATATATATTCTGAGTCTGATGCTCGGCTCAATTATCCAGATGCGACCTGGCTACTAGCCCTCCCGCCCTGGCACATCTATCTAATACTACTAGTCCTATATTTAATGTGGCCAGAAATACGTGTAATTCTGGAGGGAGAGCCCACCCTTTTCTTTCCCATTGTAGTAAATTATGTATCAGAGTAAACAACGCCAGCCGCACTTCGAGCAGTATCTCTCAAGTAATAAAGATTTCTTTCTAAGTCCGCTTTGGTCAGAATTATATACTTACAGTCTGCATTCCACAGATATCTGGTAGTGCAGCTGCACGTGCATTCACAGCCGTAAATACATAGTCAAATATTCCACCTAAGGAAGTGCGGTGTGTTGTGGGAAAAGGCGGTACGAAGAGTACAAGACGTTATGTTCAGCGGTACGTTTATGTTTCTAATTTCGAATAATAATAGGAAACCCGTTCCTCCTTACAACCAGTTGTACCAGTAATATATCTAAACCAGTTGTACCAGTAATATATCT
>NW_013802872.1:0-540 GCF_000517525.1 Limulus polyphemus | reverse complement strand
ACACAATTATCCATTAATGTAACCACTATATCCAATACACAACTTGACACAACTATCCATTGATGTTAGCACTATATACAATACACACCTAGACACAATTATCCATTAATGTAACCACTATATCCAATACATAACTAGACACAATTATCCATTAATGTAACCACTATTTCCAATTCACTACTGGACACAACTATCCATTGATGTTAACACTATATACAATACACAACTAGACACAATTATCCATTAATGTTAACACTATATACAATACAGAACTAGACACAATTATCCATTGATGTTAGCACTATATCCAAAACACAACTAGACACAATTATCCATTGATGTTAACACTATATCCAATACACAACTAGACACAATTATTCATTGATGTTAACATTATATCCAATACACAACTAGACACAACTATCCATTGATGTTAGCACTATATCCAATACACAACTAGACACAGTTATCCATTAATGTAACCACTATATCCAATACGCTCCTGGACACGACTGTTTATTGATGTTACCACTATATCCA
>NW_013802871.1:0-540 GCF_000517525.1 Limulus polyphemus | reverse complement strand
AGATGTTGAACTTTGCAGAAGTTTTGTTAGGCCATGCCCATTGAGCTAATGTAAACAGCAGAATCATGTTACACATGGGCTTGTATTTGTAAAGTTTCAGATGTTGAACTTTGCAGAAGTTTTGTTAGGCCATGCCCATTGAGCTAATGTAAACAGCAGAATCATGTTACACATGGGCTTGTATTTGTAAAGTTTCAGATGTTGAACTTTACAGAAGTTCTGTTAGGCCATGCCCATTGAGCTAATGTAAACAGCAGAATCATGTTACACATGGGCTTGTATTTGTAAAGTTTCAAATGTTGAACTTTACAGAAGTTCTGTTAGGCCATGCCCATTGAGCTAATGTAAACAGCAGAATCATGTTACACATGGGCTTGTGTTTGTAAAGTTTCAGATGTTGAAGTTTACGGAAGTTCTGTTAGGCCATGCCCATTGAGCTAACGTAAACAGCAGAATCATGTTACACATGGGCTTGTATTTGTAAAGTTTCAGATGTTGAACTTTACAGAAGTTCTGTTAGGTCATGCCCATTGAGCTAAC
>NW_013802870.1:0-540 GCF_000517525.1 Limulus polyphemus | reverse complement strand
TTCAAGTCGTCTCCAATCATTATTATGTTCTAAATATCGTAAACGACAATCAATAAAATTACACGCTTAAAATGTGGCGCTCTATGTTTAAATCATTGGATTCGTTATCACAATGGTAAACGTATATATTTAAAATATATAATTCATGGGCGCCTCTTTAGTTATTGTACACGGTACTACATCATTCATTCTAGCTTAGCAAGGTTTTGTGGTTTTCCAGTTTTACTGCCAGTTGCGTAACTCATGGGAATTTCCTTGACAAAATTGGAGGAAAAGTACTATGGAAACGAAAAGGTAATATTGAGCTCGAGAAAATAAAACTACTGGTGCATGGTACAGACATCTACAGCATCAATCTTTGTGCAAATGATCAATAAAGATACTACTCTCAGGAAAATGGATTAACATCTTATATGTATATATATCGTTGGATGTAAGTTGAAAAATTTAACGAAAATGCACCTAAATAATATCCGAATGTTGGACTTATAGGAATGAAAGGAGAGTCTGAAATAACTTCTTGTAATAGGACTACTTTCT
>NW_013802869.1:0-642 GCF_000517525.1 Limulus polyphemus | reverse complement strand
ACTGCAGTCAATGGGTCATATATACTCATGTATTTACAACATAAAAGATACTAGTTATTGCGACCTATTTAATCCACTCGGACTTAAAAAAACACATGTGGACTATGATCCACTGTTGACTTTAGTCCGCAGCTAATGTGTTTATTAACTCATATATTTACAATATATCTACAAGCGTTTCCTTAAATCCGAGTGGATTAAATAGGACTCAATAGCTAGTATCGTTCTATGACCCTCACTTGACTTTATTCAAAAGTCAATGTGTTAATTAACTAATATATTTACAACATATCTACATGTGTTTCCTTAAGTCCGAGTTGATTAAAAAGGTCCCAATAACTAGAATCTTTCTATGACCCACTGTTGACTTTAGTCTGCAGTCAATGTGTTAAGTAACTGGTATATTTACAACATATCTACATGTGTTTCCTTAAATCCGACTGGATTAAATAGGACCCAATAGCTAATATTGTTGTATGACCCACTGTTGATATTAGTCTGCAGTGAATGTGTCAATTATTCTCATATTTTTATAACATATCTACATGTGTTTCCTTAAGTCTGAATGTATTAAATGGGACCAATTAGCTGGTATCGTTCTATGACCCACTCTTGACTTCAGTCTGCACTCAATGTGTTAAG
>NW_013802868.1:0-540 GCF_000517525.1 Limulus polyphemus | reverse complement strand
TATTCGAAATTTATAAACGTTCCTGGTCAATATACCTGAAGTTCCCGATTAATAAGCGTTAATCACAGTTTATAGCTTACGAAGTTTTTTTGAGCACACTAAGTATAGCAAACCAATAATAGATTCTCCCTCTTTCGGCGCGCGCGTTGGTTATATTTATAGCCGTGAGGAGGCGTTCTAGAAATTTCAGTTTTTCGTAACAATACAAATTTAAGCGTTTACATACATACATATATTGTTGACTTTTACTCTCGAGAATCTTCTACAACTTTGGAGAATAGGCGGGAGTTTCGCAATGCATATTTAACAGTATCAGCTATGTATGTTTCTAAATATAAATTTAATCTCAACAAACGTTGATATTAAAATAAATATATAATAATAAATTCGTTACAATACGTATGTAAAGTGTGTCTAATAAATAAACGATGTGTTTATTATTCCGTTTCTCAATTTTCATACATTCTGTGTAAATTCTTACGAGGTATTTATGTTTATATTTCAAGCAATTTTTAGAATGAAAACTATTTCAAGTTAATA
>NW_013802867.1:0-467 GCF_000517525.1 Limulus polyphemus | reverse complement strand
TTCTCGTTCTTCTTGTTTCTTTTCTTTTTCCTCTAACAACTGTTGTAATTTCTCTTCTCGTTCTTCTTGTTTCTTTTCTTTTTCCTCTAACAACTGTTGTAATTTCTCTTCTCGTTCTTCTTGTTTCTTTTCTTGTTTTTGTATTGCTGCCATCAAATCTGCTAAGCTGTAGTTTGATTTTCCGCCTCTCGTTTCCATCTTCTTCTCTTTTTTTTTTCTATCCCAAAACCAGTTTTATTAAGTAAAGAACTTGTGTCGCTAAAGTTTCGTCGGAACGAAGTTACGGAAAGTTAATTAACAAACGGAGACGTAACAAATTGGTGTCAGAAGTGGGATAGAAAAAAAAAGAAGATTCTCCGTTTGTTAATTAACTTTCCGTAACTTCGTTCCGACGAAACTTTAGCGACACAAGTCCTTACTTAATAAAACTGGTTTATTCTTTCCGAATACAACTTTACGATACACTT
>NW_013802866.1:0-541 GCF_000517525.1 Limulus polyphemus | reverse complement strand
CACAGCTTATACATATTAAACATACTGTAGAATTATTAAACACAGGTTATAGATATTAAACATACTATAGAAGTATTAAACAAAAAATACCACTCCTTATACATATTAAACATACTGTAGAATTTTTAAACACAAAATACCACAGCTTATACATATTAAACATACTGTAGAATTATTAAACACAAAATACCACAGCTTATACATATTAAACATATTGTAGAATTATTAAACACAAAATACCACTGCTTATACATATTAAACATACTGTAGAATTTTTAAACACAAAATACCACTGCTTATACATATTAAACATACTGTAGAATTATTAAACACAAAATACCACAGCTTTTACATATTAAACATACTGTAGAATTATTAAACACAGCTTATATATATTAAATATACTGTAGAATTATTAAACACAAAATACCACAGCTTATACATATTAAATATACTGTAGAATTATTAAACACAAAATACCAGAGCTTATACATATTAAAAATACTGTAGAATTATTAAACACAAAATAACACTGCTTATA
>NW_013802865.1:0-540 GCF_000517525.1 Limulus polyphemus | reverse complement strand
GGGTTCCTCGTCATCGAATATGACTAGTTTGCCTATTATTTTACTATTGTTACGACAGCGGAAGTCACGTGACCCTAGCAACACATAATGAGTATCTCGAACGTTCCTGAAGGCTCGACGCCCTCTATTTTGTATATATAAGATCGGCGAGAAGTGACAGCATAAATAATTGAATTGCAGACAGGCAGAGATAGAGACGGACAATTGAGTCAAGTGCAGTAGTAAGTAAAGTGCATGAATCGTTCGTTGTGAATTATAGCGTGTGTTTAAGTTAAAGTGACTGTGGAAATTAAGTGTATTGCAAAGTTGAAGTGAGAAAGAATAAACTAGTTTTATTTAAGAAAATACTTATATCGATGAAGTTTCTCGGAAAGAATTTCTACGAAAAATTAACAAACGAACACAGACAGTAACAAATTGGTGTCAGAAGCGGGATAGAAAATAAATAAATAAAAAAAGAAAGAAGATGGAAATGAGAGGTGGCAAATCAAATTACAGCTTAGCAGATTTGATGGCAGCAATAAAGAACAGCAAAAGAAA
>NW_013802864.1:0-540 GCF_000517525.1 Limulus polyphemus | reverse complement strand
AACCAAACCTTTCTTAAATAAAACTGGTTTATTATTTCTGAATACAACTTTGCGATATACTTAATTTCCACAGTCGCGCTATAACAAACGCTATAATTCACAACGAACGTCTCACGTGCTCAACAATACGTCTCTCTCTTTCCGCAGTTCAATTACACATTGTTGCCGTCACGTTTTGACTGTCTTATATGTACAAGAATACCGAAATCTAGTAATCTCCCGACGCTTCATGAACGTTCTAGAAGCGTGTGACGTGTTACTAGCGTCAAGTGATCTCCGCTGTCGTAACAGCACTTTTCGGAAAAGTGTATTCAAGACTCCTTTTCTTTTGCTACAACCATACAGAACCTTAGCCTTGACCCTAAACAATCGTTTTTGTGCTCCTTCGACATCAGCAGCCTGTTTACTAATGTACCCCTGAAAGAAACCATCAAAATTCGTGCAGATACTTTGTATGGGGAAAAAGTTCAGTACCCTCCAATACCTGAGGACCTGTTTATTGAACTGATGAATACTGCAACACGTTCAGTGGAATTCAGC
>NW_013802863.1:0-539 GCF_000517525.1 Limulus polyphemus | reverse complement strand
CAATGCACTTTGAAGACGAATTCGGCACTCAGTTTCTTTCCAAGCAGCAAATGACTAACGATGACTGTCACTATTTTCATGAGCATATAACTTTTCAATTTTTTTCCACTTAGAGAATCCACCCTGTGTTTTGAAAGCAGACCGACTATCGGATGCCATACATGTAGATGAAAAAAGAAGACAACAAAAGCAGTATGCTGTTTTATGTAGAGATGAATACACCAACCAGGAACGATTGACCTCTTGCCCATTCATAAGGCGTCGTGTGAACCAAAATGCAGTCATAGAACGCCCATCTTTGGCATCAAATGGACCTTCTTTATGTTGAAATTCAAGTGCTCCAACTTTAACAGTCTCTGTGTGATGTGCATGTGTTACAACTGCTGAGCCTGTTGTACCCAACTTCATAAATCCAATATCACTGTGTGTTAAAATATTTATTAGGTCATTCTCTTTTAGCATAGCAACACTATTCTGTGAATTTGTTTCTGACAAAGTAAAATCCTCTTGTTTATTATTATTGTAGCTTTCAACAGGAC
>NW_013802862.1:0-540 GCF_000517525.1 Limulus polyphemus | reverse complement strand
GTTAAAGAAAGAAGGAGAGAAGAGACTTCCATACAGTACTCGAACAGTTGTTTTAAACTAATTTTTAATATTAGTGGTAACTAAGACTCCATAAAAATCACTGTAAAAATACTACAATAGTTCAAAAATTATGTTTTTCACTAATATTATGCTTTCTTTTAAGTGCCCATATTGCTTCTTGAAACACTCGATCATTAGCTTTTTTTTTAATCAATAAAATTATTATCTAATTCTTTTCCAAGTTTATAATACTTTTCACCCATGACTCTTGCTTTTAGGATTTGCTCTGCATCATTTTTCTCTGAATAAAACCTTGATTGTTATTCAGCTACGATGGTCTCAACCTCCTCACTAAGCCTGTTTATAATGAGTCTTAGCATCACTTCTATTGGTTCACTAAAGAGGCTGATAGTACCGTTGTTGATGAAACAATAAAAATGATCTTTCTTTGTATTGGGAAATATAATATTCTTCGACCACTAGGTTGGCCAATTTTCTGTCTTCCAAATGATATTCAAGATATTTTCCACTGAGTGTTCT
>NW_013802861.1:0-539 GCF_000517525.1 Limulus polyphemus | reverse complement strand
ATTAGTAACTTCGAACTACAGGACATGTCTGCACTTATATATAGGAGACATTAGTAACTTCGAACTACAGAGTACGTTTAATATACAGGACATGCCTATACTTCTAAATATGAGACATTAGTAGCTTCGAACTACAGAATACGTCTAATATACACTTCTAAATATTAGACATTAGTAACTTCGAACTACAGGACATTTCTGCACTTCTATATAGGAGACATTATAACTTCGAACTACAGAGTACGTTTAATATACAGGACACGCCTACACTTCTAAATATTAGACAATAGTAACTTCGAACTACAGAGTACGTTTAATATACAGGACACGCCTACACTTCTAAATATTAGACAATAGTAACTTCGAACTACAGATATGTCTAATATACAGGACATGTCTATACTTCTAAATATCAGACATTAGTAACTTCGAACTACAGGACATGTCTACACTTCTAAATAGGAGACATTAGTATCTTCGAACGACAGAACACGTCTACACTTCTAAATATGAGACATTAGTATCTTCGAACTACAGAA
>NW_013802860.1:0-653 GCF_000517525.1 Limulus polyphemus | reverse complement strand
GATAAGCGTTACTTAAACTGCAAAAGCTATAATTGTGATTTTTCGCGACGCGCCAAGGGAGTGTCTATTATTAGTTCTCTATAATCAGCATACTACACTATAAATATAACTAAAGGGAACGTTTTCTAGAAACTTCAATCTCAAGTAACAATACTGGTTAAGGCGTTTACATACCCACACACATATATTGTTGATTCTTACACTCGAGAATCTTCTACAACTTTCGAGAATAGGTGGAAGTTGCGCAATACATATCTAACACTACAAGCTATGCAAGTTTTTAAATATAAACTCAATCTAAACAACATTCATATTAAAATAAATACATAACAGCAGATTCGTTACACTATCCACTTGCGTGCGTGCAGGGCGTGCGCATCTTTTTAATGAGGCAAGCTAGCGAAGAACCACATAGAAAAGAATTGGTTCTTTATATTACAAATATAATTCACAGACAGACAGACAATATACAGGTTATGCGTTTATGCTAAAATGGGTTCATAATTCACACACTATCAACCTAATAACCGACAATCTACGGGATCGAATCCCCGTTTCACCAAACATGCTCGCCCCTTCAGTCGTGGGTTCGTTATAATGTGACGGTGAATCCCACAATTCGTTGGTAAATGAGAAGCCCAAGAGTTGGCAAT
>NW_013802859.1:0-1031 GCF_000517525.1 Limulus polyphemus | reverse complement strand
GGATTGACCGTCACATTATAACGCCCCCACGGCTGAAAGGGCGAGCATGTTTGGTGGGACGGGGATTCGAACCCGCGACCCTCAGATTGTGAGTCGAGCGCCCTAACCACCTGGCCATGCCGGGCCTTTCATAAATGATAAAAGATTTCTCCAAAAATGCAAAAGTACAAGAAAATCAAATGTAAGCATGCGTTGCAGAATATTATGAGCACCACATTTTGTTTCAGACGTGTTGCCATTCTCACTTAATTGCTCTTACAATCTTAGCAATTCATCCAGTTTTTCATGTACAACTTTTACTGCCTTTTCTCTTGCACTCCACCATGTTTCCGGTTCATGCTTGACAGATATCTTAAGCTCCTGCTGCAGTTCGTCCCATCGAGTTGTTGAATGAGCAAAGAAATTATAAATGGCTTCAAATATACCATAAAAGGTAATAACTGTTGTTTCCTGACTTGCAGCATGAAGACATGCTAAGTTCAAACTATGGTTGTCACAGTTTATAAACACTGCTTTTGGATTTTTGTTCAGAATTTTTTGTGGAACGCTTGACAGATGATTGACCTGACATGACAGCAGTATTATCATAACATTGTGAATAACAATCACTCAATAAAATTCCATCCGCTTCTAATTTTGTGCTTATTGTTTTCTCAATATTGGTAGCATATTTTTCCTTTATCTGTATAAAGTCAATAAATGACTCTCTGACTTCTACTTTTCTTGTCTTAAAGTCAATGTCAACAAACCGAATCACTTGGGCCAATGGATCACGATAGGCTAAATCAGGTGTGGAATCAAACAGAATACCATAGTATTTGTTTCTACAAATTGCTCACAAACAATAATTTCGCACGTGTGAAGCCATGAGATTTATAAATTCATTTTGGATTTTAGGAGAAAGATAAGATGTTGACGTTTGCTTGTTTTTAACTCGCTCTAAATGGTCTATTATTACTGGATCATACTTTGCTAATAACTGGAAAAGTGACAGGAAATTTCCAGGGTCTTCGTTTGAGATTATGTCCTCA
>NW_013802858.1:0-2646 GCF_000517525.1 Limulus polyphemus | reverse complement strand
CATTACCTATTCAGTTAGTGAAACCGTGAACTACCCGGTAGAGACAGTTCACTACCGATTAAGTTAGTGAAACCGTGAACTACCCGGTAGAGACAGTTTAGTATCTATTTAGTTAGTGAAACCGTGAACTATCCGGTAGAGACAGTTCACTACCGATTTAGTTAGTGAAACCGTGAACTACCCGGTAGAGACAGTTTCTACCTATTTAGTTGGTGAAACCGTGAACTACCCGGTAGAGACAGTTTAGTATCTATTTAGTTAGTGAAACCGTGAACTATCCGGTAGAGACAGTTCACTACCTATTTAGTTAGTGAAACCCTGAACTACTTGGTACAAAGAACTTCCTGCTTATTTAGTTAGTGAAACCGTGAACTACCTGGTACAAACAGCATACCACTTATTTATGTAGTGAAGCCTAAACTACCTGGTACAAAGAGTTTCGTGCTTATTTAGTTAATGAAGCCTGAACTACCTGTACAAAGAGTTTCGTGCTTATTTAGTTAATGAAGCCTGAACTACCTGTACAAAGAGTTTCGTGCTTATTTAGTTAATGAAGCCTGAACTACCTGTACAAAGAGTTTCGTGCTTATTTAGTTAATGAAGCCTGAACTACCTGGTACAAAGAGTTTCATGATTATTTACTTAGTGAACCCTAATTATCTGGTCCAAACAACTTACCGCTTATTTATTTGTTTTTCAAGGTGTCTTAGTTTCTGTTTGGTCATTTGTAGTTCATGTCGCAGTTTCCATAGCTGCGAGTCACAGACGGGGTCACGACACCGTTCATGTTTCACTGAACCTTGAGCTTCGTGGAGAGCTCCTTCCCGTCTATGTTTCACTAAACCTTGAGCTTCGTGGACAGCTCCCGCCCGTTCATGTTTCACTAAACCTTGAGCTTCATGGACAGCTCCCCCGAAACTCAGCGAGTTTCCCATGCTCTAGAAGAATGTAGACTATTTCTAATAATCTGAACATATAAATCCTGTCGTTTATGATAGAAGAATGTAGACTATTTCTAATAATCTGAACATATAAATCCTGTCGTTTATGATAGAAGAATGTAGACTATTTCTAATAATCTCAACATATAAATCCTACCGTTTATGATAAAAGAATGTAGACTATTTCTAATAATCTGAACGAAATAGTCTACATTCTTCAGGATTTATATGTTCAGATTATTAGTTTATATGTTCAGATTATTAGAAATAGTCTACATTCTTCTATCATAAACGGTTATGAGACATTCTTTAAATGTGCCAGTGTACAAGTTTTGTTATGAGACATTCTTTAAGTGTGACAGTATACAAGTTTTGAAATATGAGACATTCTTTAAGTGTGACAGTATACAAGTTTTGTTATATGAAACATTCTTTAAGTGTGACAATATACAAGTTTTGTTATATAAAACATTCTTTAAGTGTGACAGTATGCAAGTTTTGTTATATGAAACATTCTTTAAGTGTGACAATATACAAGTTTTGTTACGAAACATTCTTTAATTGTGACAGTGTATAAGTTTTGTCTTGTTATTCTTCACTTAGCAGCTTTGCTTCTACTGAGTAAAGCTGTTACCCAAAACAATAACATCTATTACTAACCCCATTTAAACATAATACAACTGAAACAGTATTATTGTAACGTGCTTAAAGTTTTTTACTGATTTTTAAGAACAGTATAGTCTCCGATTTGCACATTGAGTAAGTAATGACCAACGTGAAGACCAGTTAGGATAATACAATTCGCTTATCGACCACTGAATCTATTATAAGTATCCGACACGGCAGGCTGCTTCACACTCTTCAGTCTGGTAAGTACCTATATTATCCTAAAATACACCAGGAAACACCTCCCAAACACACTAACTTAAAGTTTTGAAATATGAGACATTCTTTAAATGTGACCAGTGTACAAGTTTTGTTATGTGTTTGAGAGGTGTTTCCTGGTGTATTTTATGAGAATATAGGTACTTACCAGACTGACGAGTGTGAAGCAGCCTCCTGTGTCCGTCTTTGGGAGGTATTTCCTGATGTAGCTAAAGTAGAAGTGTTCAAATCCTAGTAGGACAACGGCGAAGAGGATCCCACAGCCCAAAAGAAGAAAGGCACTCATGAACTGATCGATGTCCAAAGGGTTGGCACTGTTGCCTTTGCTATTTGATGGTTTGCAGGCTCCTTGTAGCCAGAATCTTTGAAGGCGCTCCAAGTCTCCTACCAAAAATAGGAGCCTGTTGTTAGACTCAAAGATACACAATGAACTATCTGTGTTCTGCCCGTTTCGAGTATCAAAACTCTAATTTTAGTGTTATCATTTTACAGACTTTTCCCGGAGACACGGAAAAGTGAATATGATGATAACCGTCTTCTGGGTTTAAACTTAACTTCTTCACATCAATAATACCTGCTAAATTGTCTGATCACATTCATCACAGCAACCTACTGTACGTAATGAGTATCTTCTAACCATGACAACCACAACCTTACTGTATGTACTGAGTATCTTCTAACCATGACCACCACAACCTTACTGTATGTACTGCATATCTTCTAACCATTACAACAACAACCTTACTGTATGTACTGAGTATCTTCTAACCATGAGAACCACAACCTTAATGTGTGTACTGAGTATCTTCTAACCATGACA
>NW_013802857.1:0-539 GCF_000517525.1 Limulus polyphemus | reverse complement strand
GATATCTTTCATAACCGAATTGGCAAGTACCATTTTTGGTTATGATATTAATCCAGACTCAATTTCTGAACTTTACCAAGTAAGTGCTCTTACAAATAAACAATAGGCCCTTTACAAATATTACAGTGGAATGCCAGGGGCATTAAGGCTCATGCTCCATTCCTTATTCGTTACATTGAAACTCACAGCATAAATCCCAATACTATCTGTATTCAGGAATCGTTTCTCAAACCCCATATAAATTCTGCATACACGGTTATAAACTATTTGAAAGATCGAGAACACTCAGCAAAGGGAGGTGTACTAACTCTTGTCAAGAATTGCTTGCTCTTTACTGTCGTTACTTTCCCAGAAAATATAGAAGCTGTTGGGATTCAGTGTCAGACTTCTATGGGAAGTGTCACGATGTTTAATATTTATAACCCTGGTGTCGCCATTTATCCTTTTGAGTATCGAGAGTTTTTTCTTCCTAATAATATACTTTGAGGAGATTTTAATGCTTACAACCCTTTATGGGGTGGAACAAAAACTGACTGTCG
>NW_013802856.1:0-880 GCF_000517525.1 Limulus polyphemus | reverse complement strand
AATCTTGGGCTTCTCTTTCACAAATGAATAATGGGCTTGACCTGAAATTTATAACGCCCCCATACAAGCAAGGGTTCAAATCTTTTGGAAAAGTTTCGTACAATTGTCCATTAAAAATATGATGGAAGCTTTTTTCAATAGCTTTACAAACATCCTTATGTCATTCAGTGCCCTCTTTCTCACTACGTTTAGAAACAGGCAGAATATAACATCTGTATTATCTGGGATAGAGCAAAGTAGAAACGGCTCAACAAACATCTAGAGCGTGTCATGGTTTGGTGGTTAAGGATCACGACTCGCAATGAGGAAATGTCCTGGCTGGAGGAAGTATTCAAGTGTATGAAAGCAGCAAACCTCAAACTCCATCCCAAGAAATGTCATTTGTTCCAGAAAGAGGTGCTTTACTTAGGCCACATTGTTAGTGAGAATGGTGTACAAACTGATCCTGATAAGGTGAAAGCAGTGCATGACTGGCCAACACCAGACAATGTGGGAGAGCTAAGAAGTTTCTTGGGATTCTGTACTTACTTCCGCAATTTTTTCAACGTCTTGAAGGAATGCTGGCAAGAAACTGTCCATTCAAACTTTTGGCCTTTTTTAGTCAAATCATGTAGTGGAGCAGCTATAGTTGCAAAGTCCTTCACTTAAAAGTGGAGCAGAGGCCAATTTTTCCGGCTTCCAGATCCCTCACTGCCATACATACTGGATTGTGATGCTAGTAATGTTGGAATTGGAGGAGTGTTGTCTCAGAAAGTGGGCGAAAACGAACATGTGGTGGCCTACTTCAGTAGGGTGTTGAGTAGACCAGAGAGGAACTACTGTGTAACACGGAGGGAGCTCCTTGTTATATATAAAAATCTGACATATTTCCATCCTTACC
>NW_013802855.1:0-614 GCF_000517525.1 Limulus polyphemus | reverse complement strand
CTGGTAGGTCTTTTAATACAGATGGATAGTGGCTGGTAGGTCTTTTAATACAAATGGGTAGTGGCTGGTAGATCTTTTAATACAGATGGATGGTAACTGGTAGGTCTTTTATTATAGATGGATAGTGACTGGTAGGTCTTACATTATATATGGATAGTGGCTGGTAGGTCTTTTAATATAGATAGATGGTAACTGGTAGGTCTTTTATTATAGATGGATAGTGACTGTTAGGTCTTTTAATACACATGGATAGTGACTGGAAGGTCTTTTAATACAGATGGATAGTGGCTGGTAGGTCTATCATTATATATGGATAGTGGGTTTTAGGTCTTTTATTATAGATGGATAGTAAATGGTAGGTCTTTATGATAGATGAGTAGTGGCTGGTAGGTATTTAATTATTGATGGATAGTGGCTGGTAGGTCTTTTAATACAGAAGGATAGTAACTGGTAGGTGTTTTATTATAGATGGATAGTGACTGGTAGGTGTTTTATTATAGATAGATAATAAATGAAAAGTATTTTATTAGAGACGGATAGTGGCTGGTAGGTCTTTTAATACAGATGGATAGTGGCTGGTAGGTCTTTTAATTCAGATGGATAGTGGCTGGTAG
>NW_013802854.1:0-540 GCF_000517525.1 Limulus polyphemus | reverse complement strand
ATCGTTAAATCTTGTGTCTTCTTATTGACAGTACACAGTATCGTAAAATCTTGTGTCTTCTTATTGACAGGACACATTATTGTTAAATCTTGTGTTTTCTTACTGACAGTACACATTATCGTTGAATATTGTGTATTCTTATTGACAGTACACGGTATCGTTAAATCTTGTGTCTTCTTATTGACAGTACACTATCGTTAAGTCTTGTGCCTTCTTATTGACAGTACACAGTATCGTTAAATCTTGTGTCTTCTTATTGACAGTACACAGTATCGTTAAATCTTGTGTCTTCTTATTGAGAGTACACAGTATTGTTAAATCTTGTGTCTTCTTATGGACAGTACACAGTATCGTTAAATCTAGTGTCTTCTTACTGACAGTACACAGTATTTATAAATCTTGTGTCTTCTTATTGACAGAACACAGTATCGTTAAATCTTGTGTCTTCTTATTGACAGTACACAGTATCGTAAAATCTTGTGTCTTCTTACTGACAGTACACAGTATCGTTAAATCTTGTGTCTTCTTATTGACAGTACA
>NW_013802853.1:0-540 GCF_000517525.1 Limulus polyphemus | reverse complement strand
GAAAGATTGGATGATACTCACCATCAAGTACGTTCAAACTTGAAAACGTCTGCTGATTCAATGAAGTTAACTTATGATAAGAGATCTACAGAAGTCAGCTTTGAACCAGGAGACAAGGTATGGTTGTATAATCCCAGGAAAACCAAAGGGAAGTCTCCTAAGTTGTCTTCTCCATGGGAAGGCCCATATGACATAGTGGATCGTCTCTCAGACGTGACTTTCCGGGTAAAATGTGGTCGGCGTGGTAAACCAAAAGTGGTGCATGCCAAAAGGCTTTGGCGTTATCATGGTCCAGGACATTTCAGTTGGGACGAAGTGGACCACAGAACAAATGACGCTGCTGAAGATGTGACACCTGAAGAAGCCACCGTCGAAGAAGAAACTTTACTCAGTTTTGAGAAGGGGAATGATGAAGCTCTTGATGAAGTTACTACCACTGATGTGACTGTTACCGATGATAGGACATTTCCTAATGAAGTAGATGAACCCCACGTGAAGCAGAAGCCAACGAGACGGAGACCAGTACGGAAGAAGATACGT
>NW_013802852.1:0-1004 GCF_000517525.1 Limulus polyphemus | reverse complement strand
AAAATGTTATGAACAACTATTAGAAATATAGAGGGAGTTATGGACAACTATGTAATAAATACACAGGGTGTTATGGACAACTGTGTAATAAATACATAAGGTGTTATAAGAAAAACTATGTAATAAATACACCGGGTTTCATGGACAAGTATGTAGAAATATAGAGGGTGTTATGGACGACTATGTAATAAGTAAACAGGATGTTATGGACAACTATGTAATAACTTCACAGAATGTTATGGACAACTATGTAGAAATATAGAGGGTGTTATGGACAACTGTTTAATAAATATAAAGGATGTTATGGACAACTATGTAGAAATATAGAGAGTGTTATGGACAACTGTGTAATAAATACACAGGGTGTTATGAACAACTATGTAGAAATATAGAGGGTGTTATGGACGACTATGTAGTAATATAGAATGTGTTATGGACAACTATGTAATAAATATACAGGATGCTATGGACAACTATTTGATAAATAAACAGGATGCTATGGACAACTATGTAGAAATATAGAGGGTATTATGGACAACTATGTTGAAATATTTAGGGTGTTATGTACAACTATGTAATAAATACACAGGATGTTATGGACAACTATGTAGAAATATAGAGGGTACTTTTGATAATAATGTCATATATTCACGTGGTGTTAATAACAACTCTGTAATAAATACATAAGGTGTTATAAGAACAACTATGTAATAAATACACCGGGTGTTATGGACAACTATGTAGAAATAAACAGTATGTAATGGACAACTATGTAATAAATACACAGAATGTTATGGACAACTATATAATAAATACACAGTATGTTATGGACAACTATATAATAAATACACAGTATGTTATGGACAACTATGTAGAAATATGGAGGGTGTTATGAATGACTGTGTAATAAATAACAGGATGTTATGGACAACTATGTAGAAATATAGATGTTGTTATGACCAACTATGTAGAAATATATAGGGTGTTATGGACAACTATGTAAT
>NW_013802851.1:0-973 GCF_000517525.1 Limulus polyphemus | reverse complement strand
TCCATGCAATATACACAACATCTATAAACTTTTAATACAACCATATCTCTGGTAGCTATAACTTTACAAGAATTACAATCATGATAACAAATTTATAAAATGTAATCCTTACTTTGGCCTACAGATAAGTGTATAAAGCTGCCAAAGTAGAGATTAAATATTATAAGTTTATGATTTTGGTTTTAATTCTTGTTTCATTATTTTTTGTAGAACGATCCCTACTTCATTTTAAAATTCATAATTTTTTAAATGCTCTTGTTTGTTTACTATTACTTTACTGGTAATGACCTTTAGAAACTGTCGCGTGTCTATCCAACTATATGTATTGCCATCTGTTGGTTTGAATTGGAATTAAAAGGTATTTACCTACGTGCATGATAAGTTTACCATTTATAAAATATCGGTATATAAGTTTTTATTTATCGGAATATAGTACCACTATACTCTAATGTATTGTTTGTCAGTAGACACAAAAGTGACGTCACATGGGAGACGTTTAACCTTACAATCGTACTGTCGTGATGTCAGTAAAACGTGCGCATGCCATGAACCACGAGAAGAATTGGCTCGGATTGTCATCAGAACTTTACAATACTACACAGTGTTTCATCTTATAAAAATATCTATGTAATGACTAAGTCACAAGTTTCGGGAATGTCTGTAAACATCACAGCAAAACGTTTTAATTTCTTGTTTTTTTTCTTACTACATGATAACTCAAAAATCAAAACAATGGTGTCAACAAATTTCACAGATATGTCATAGATTCAATCGGAGTATCCACTTTTCAAGTATTATTAACTGGTAGTAATTAAAAAGTCATAATTGTAGTGTAAACGATGTAATCATTACCCCTTGAAAATAGGATTCTTACAGAAATGTGGTGTTCTTTTAAAATAGTTAAGTACAGGGTGAAACAGGAAGTACCAGCCAATAATAGATAACTATTCAATCAAAATTGAGCTTCATTGAC
>NW_013802850.1:0-538 GCF_000517525.1 Limulus polyphemus | reverse complement strand
CCCATTTATTGGTTACATTCTTTACATTGAAGCTCTTGTTGTGAATGGCACCATTGTACAAATATGCTAATTATACACGTACCTTAGGTTTATAAACGATGTTATGTGTACTTCTTGATGGATTCTCCTGAAGATGGCGGAATTATTTCCAACGAAAAATGTAGAGTTTTAAGTTTCTTTTAATTTACATATTTTAAATTTTTTAATCTTTACAAATAAATGATTGTGCAAGTAGAAAAAGTTTTATTTCACATTTTTGTACCAAAACTGTCTGTTTTACGTATTGAATCATCAACTTACATTAGGCTCTTTGTGTAAAAACAGATTGTTACGTCTCCGTTTGTTAATTAACTCTCCGTAAATTCGTTCCGACGAAACTTTAACGACACAAGTCTTTACTTAATAAAACTGGTTTATTCTTTCCGAATACAACTTTACCGATACACTCAACTTCAACAATCGCGCTAAACAAACGCTATAACAACGAACGTGCTCAATAATACTTCTGACTGCAGATCAATTACTCACTGTCCCCACA
>NW_013802849.1:0-647 GCF_000517525.1 Limulus polyphemus | reverse complement strand
ACTAACGTCTTTGTTGGAGATGTGGAACCTGTGTTTCACTTTATACCAACATCCTTTGTTGTCAGATGTAGAACCTGTGTTTCACTTTATACTAATGTCTTTTGTTTATCAGTTGTGGAACCTTTGTTTTACTTTATTCTAACGTCCTTTGATGTCAGATGTAGAACCTGTGATTCACTTTATACAAACATCTTTTAATGTCAGATGTAGAACCTGTGTTTCACTTTATACTAATGAATTTTGTTGTCAGTTGTGGAACCTGTGTTTACTTTCTAACAAAATCCTTTGATATCAGGTGGAACCTCTGTTTTACTTAATACTAATGTCTTTTGTTGTCAGATGTAGAAACTGTGTTTTACTTTATAACAACATCATTTGATGTTAGATGTAGAACCTGTATTTCACTTTATTCTAATGTATTTTGTTGTCAGTTATGGAACCTGTGTTTTTTTTCTTCCAACATCCTTTGTTGTGAGGTGTAGAACCTGTGTTTCACTTTATACTAACGTCTTTTGTTGTCAGTTGTGGAACCTGTGTTTTACTTTCTACCAGCATCCTTTTTTGTGAGATGTGGAACCTGTGTTTCACTTTATACCAACATCCTTTGATGTCAGATGTAGAACCTTTGTTATTCTTCCAACATCCTT
>NW_013802848.1:0-540 GCF_000517525.1 Limulus polyphemus | reverse complement strand
TTGTGTAACTGTCAATAAAACAAACAAACAAAAACACGCAAATAAGATAACATGTTTATTACTTGTGATTTACTACACTAAATGTCAAGAAAATAGTAGTACAACGGTATTGTTTATCTCTACCTGTTAGTGACGAATATTAACGTATTCAAGCAGCAATATATTAGGTCGTCAAGAAATTAGTGTCGCGTTTTAGAACACTTTCATTACCACACTCAAAAAACGTACATCACGTATAATAGTTAAACGTCACGTTAGTGTAGCCTATATAATATGTAAAGTTTAGTATACTCTTATCCCATATAGTGATGGCACCCGACGATACACACATTCGGCATGTAATTCTGTTTGAATACAAGAAGGGAAACAACGCCTCTATAGTCACAAAGAATATCAAAGAAGTTTATGGAAATGTTTTGAACGTTCGTAACTGTCAACATTGGTTGAGCATATTTCGTTCAGGTGACTTTAGCCTTAAAAATGGCCGACATGTTAGAACTGATATTGATGTTCTGAAGACGCTTGTTGAGTCTAACACAA
>NW_013802847.1:0-598 GCF_000517525.1 Limulus polyphemus | reverse complement strand
AATACTGTGTACTGGCAATAAGAAGACACAAGATATAAGAACACTGGGTACTGTCAATAAGAAGACACAATATTTAGCAATCCTATGTAGTATCAATAAGAAGACACAAGATATAAGAATACTGGGTACTGTCAATAAGAAGACACAATATTTAGCAATCCTATGTACTATCAATAAGAAGACACAAGATTTAACAATACTGTGTACTATCATTAACAAGACACGAGTTTTAACGATACTGTGTACTATCAATAAGAAAACACAAGATTTAACAATACACTGTAATGTCGATAAGAAGACACAATATTTAATAATACTGTGTACTATCAATAAGAAGACACAAGATTTAACAATACTGTGAACTGTCAATAAGAAGACACAATATTTAACGATACTGGGTACTGTCAATAAGAAGCCACAAGATTTAACGATACTGAGTACTGTCAATAAGAAGACACAAGATTTAACAATACTGTGTATTGTCAATAAGAAGTCACAAGATTTAACGATACTGGGTACTGTCAATAAGAAGACACAATATTTAACAATAATGTGTACTGTCAATAAGAAGACACAAGATATAAGAATACTGTGTACT
>NW_013802846.1:0-538 GCF_000517525.1 Limulus polyphemus | reverse complement strand
CATATAGTTATCAAACGTTTCTTAAGAATTTTTTAAATATTTTATCTGTTATTCTCAGTAATTAATCTCTGTACGGGTTCTGTAGATTTGACCGATCTCGCAACCACCACCACCACAAAAAAAAAGGAAATAAATATAAATTATGCCTCTTTTATTCTAGAATGAACACAAATTATGACACAAAAACATAAATGTTTAGACGAAATAGCTTAAATCTCATAACATTATACATTTATATATATTTATTGTATTGACTTTTCAGACTGCTTGGCTAACAATACAGAAGTTACAATGACGCAGCTCACTGCACTCATGTTACCGTATCAAATAACATTAAAATGACCTTTGGTCTGTACAAAGTAACTTTTCTTGGCTGTATTTTGGTAGACTAGTATTTTGTAAAATACAGTCACATTTCAATTATTATATATTGTATATGTATATAGATTATTGCTGTTTTGAAATAAGTTCTTAAAGTTATTTTTCCTAAAACATAGAACAGTAAATAAAGAAGTAAAGCAAATACTTATCTCTTCTA
>NW_013802845.1:0-740 GCF_000517525.1 Limulus polyphemus | reverse complement strand
TAAAATATAGTGGTAAAAGGACTAAAAAGACAGTTATTCAAGTCAATAAAATCTAGTGAGAGAAAGACTATAAAGACCATTATGAAAGTCAAAATATCTAGTGTAAGAATTACTAAAAATACCGTTATCAAAGTCGTAAATATATAATCTAAGAAGAACAAAAAGACCATTATGAATGTCAAAAAATTTAGTGTAAGTAGTACTAAAAAGACAATTATGAATGTCAAAAAATCTAGTGTAAGAATTATTAAAATGATCGTTATCAAAGTTAATAAAATCTAGTGGTAAAAGGACTAAAAAGACAGTTATCCAAGTCAACAAAATCTAGTTAAAGAAAGACTATAAAGACCATTACGAATGTCAAAATATCTAGTGTAAGAAAAAAAAGACAGTTATCAAAGTCGTAAATATATAATCTAAGTAGGAGAAAAAGACCATTATCAATGTCAAAAAATTTAGTGTAAGTAGGACTAAAAAGACAAATATCAATGTCAAAAAATCTAGTGTAAGAATTATTAAAATGATCGTTATCAAAGTCAAAAAAATCTAGTGGAAGAAGGACTAAAAAGACAGTTATCAAGTCAACAAAATCAGTGAAAGAAGTACTAGAAAGACCATTATGAATGTCAAAAAATCTAGTGTAATAAGGACTAAAAAGACCATTATGAATGTCAAAAAATCTAGTGTAAGAATTATTAATATGAACGTTATCAAAGTTAACAAAATCTAGTGGACGAAGG
>NW_013802844.1:0-540 GCF_000517525.1 Limulus polyphemus | reverse complement strand
ACGAGCTAAAGGTAACATATTATTACTTCAGTCATAACCAAATTCTATGTTTCCTAAGTACAGTTACAAACTTGAAGAATGGCTGTGATTTTTTAATATTTTCGAATGTCTCAAAGTGTAACTTGCTAGTAATTGATATTAGGTGTGATATTACGTCACAGTAAAACAGGTAGTTATTTTAATCTCATCTTCCTCCACTGGCCCATTAAGAGTTTTCATGGTTATTTTAGTCTATCAGCCGACGAGATTTTTACTCAATACCATCAGAACTAATGGGTTAAAAATACAATAGGAAATGAGAAAAATTGAAACATCCGAAATGGGACAAGAACAGACACAATGTTTTCTATTTCGTCTACGCCAGCATAATTAGCTACTAATGATATCCTGTTTTATTATATATTGGGATGTTTTCACATTTTATCACTTTTTGCAGTAGACGATGTACTAATGAACCACTATTAGATGCTTGAAACTCATATTGGCTCAGTAAAGAGAAGTTGGAATCATTGTGAGTTTAATTCCAGCTAATGAATCATA
>NW_013802843.1:0-643 GCF_000517525.1 Limulus polyphemus | reverse complement strand
ACAGCACTTAATTCAACTACAATACCTCCTATGTCAGAGAAGATAATTTGGGGTACAATAAAAGAATATCCCCAAGGAAGCCTGATTCTTGTGGAAGCAGTCAAAGACCCATCCAGGCCAGCGGATGCGAAGATTGGAAGGTCACTTGTGGCAGGTCATCAAATAGTACCCATAACAGTGGCCAATTTCTCTAAGTATGAGCAGACACTTAAGAAAGGGGCATTGTTGGATGTGTGCCAGGAGGAAGAGCCAGTCAGTGTTAAGGCAAGAATTACAACCATAAAGAAAGAACATCCACTCCCTGAACATTTAACTGACCTCTATCAGAAGAGCATAGTCCATTTGTCATCATTACAGGCTCTTCAAGCTAGGGAACTCTTGGTGAATTATACAGACATCTTTTCAAAAAAAGATCATGATCTCGGCTGCACAGACCTTGGGGAGCACAGAATAAACACAGGCAATCACTGTCCAATAAAGATCCCTCCGAGGAGAATAGATCCGGCAAAGCGACAAGAGACAGAAAAGGTCATGAATGGCAATGGGACCCAACGTGCTATGTGGACTTCAGGGCTCTTAACAGTATAACTGAAAAAACTCATACCTGCTGCCAAGAATTGATGATACTCTTGATACACCAAGT
>NW_013802842.1:0-540 GCF_000517525.1 Limulus polyphemus | reverse complement strand
TTCGTTGGTTAATTTTCCGTAAATTCGTTCCGACGAAACTTTAGCGACACAAGTCCTTTCTTAAATAAAACTGGTTTATTCTTTCCGAATACAACTTTACGATACACTTAATTTCAACAGTCGCTCTTATAAGAAAAAACTATAATTCACGTCTCACTTGGCCAACAATATTTTGTCCGCATACATTCAATTACTCATTCACTGACTGCAGTTCAATTACTCACTACCTACACACATTGTTCCGTCACGTTGTGACCATCTTATATATACCAGACACCCCCAATATAGTAATCTCCTGACAATTCACGAAGGTTCGAGAAAGAAGTGGCGTGATACTAGTCACGTGACCTCTCTGACGCAACACTGTATCCTCCTTAGTATTGTTCGTCTCCCGACCAATAGCCACTTACATTAAACCAATAACAATTAACAATAACTTAATTAAAATGTACAGAATTACAAACACAAAATTACAATTCAACAAAGTCTCTTAATTTCACGGTACGTATCTTCTTCCGTACTGGTCTTCGTCTCGTTGGC
>NW_013802841.1:0-542 GCF_000517525.1 Limulus polyphemus | reverse complement strand
AAACACAATTGCTTGGACACCCAGTTAAAGCATCACCAACACTACAGGAAAAGATAAGACATAACAAAAAACAGGAATACTTCACAAACAAAGGATTTATTATAAAAAACTTATGAGTGAAAGTAAGAAAAAAAAATACAAAAATATGTCAATCACACTATATCCAGAGGTTAAGGTTTTATGGTTATTAACATCAAATTGCCCCCCAGTGGCACAGCAGTATGTCTGCGGACTTGGAACGCTAGACTCAGGGTTTCGATACCCGTGGTGGGCAGAGCATAGATAGCCCAATGTGTAGCTTTGTACTTAAACAAACAAACAAACATCACATTATTTATTATTATTATTCATTTGTTCTACTTGAATTAATTTCACTCATCATTCAGAAGAACTGGTGAATCAACAAAATAATCTTTTTTTTATATATCCCAGTGCGGGTCAAAGGACCACAGCATCAAAAGGAAGAAGACTACATTGGTAATTAAAAGAACTCATGAGTTGAAGTAAAGAAGGATACAATAGTATGTTAACCATTTTATACA
>NW_013802840.1:0-538 GCF_000517525.1 Limulus polyphemus | reverse complement strand
TTAAAAGAGGGGAATGTAATGTGTGTGGGTAGACAGTGAGTAATTGATCTGCAATCAGAAGTATTATTGAGCACGTTCGTTGTTATAGCGTTTGTTTAGCGCGATTGTTGAAGTTAAGTGTATCGGTAAAGTTGTATTCGGAAAGAATAAACCAGTTTTATTAAGTAAAGAACTTGTGTCGCTAAAGTTTCGTCGGAACGAAGTTACGGATAAATCAATTAACAAACGGAGACGTAACAGTATTAAGCGACATTTATCAAATTAAACATATTTGTTGAATATATAATTGTTATTGTTAAATTATCTGCAAATGAATATAAAACTAAGACTTAGATTAATAACCCGATACTAAATCTATAACCCAGAATTAATAAAGCAAACAACGACATTAAAAAACTTATCAAAGCCCAACAGGAAGAAAACTGGCTCATGATCTGTCAATCTCTAGACAGTAATAAAACTAACTTTTTTCTGGCGTAAGTTCAAATCCATTTGTAACGAACCAGCTTCAAGCGTCCACAGTACAATTAAATACAAC
>NW_013802839.1:0-540 GCF_000517525.1 Limulus polyphemus | reverse complement strand
GCTTATTTACAGTCTAAAACGTATTTTAGGAATTCTTTCATTAAATTCCTCTTCAAACTTCATTAAATAATACCATTTTGTACAAATAATTGAATGTTATGCTACTATTTATAAAAATAAAATCAGAAATCCATTAAAAGATAAGTTCTCTATCCTTTTTGCAATTCACAAATGATTTTGCTCTCACACTTGCATTGCCTACTAAGAAAGTTAGTAGCCGGTAGTCATCGGGTTAAAGAAAAGAAACAGCTCCAATGGTGGATCAAATCGATATTGCTGGGATTAACTGATTACCAGCAGCTAGGATAATCATGTGATTGTAGAAGAAATGAATGAATGAAAGTAGTGTTTCCTACTTTCTGAGCTATTGGGTGGTATTGTTACGTCTCCGTTTGTTAATTGATTTTCCGTAACTTCGTTCCGACGAAACTTTAGCGACACAAGTCCTTACTTAATAAAACTGGTTTATTCTTTCCGAATACAACTTTACGATACACTTATTTTCAATATTCGCGCTAAAACAAACGCTATATCAACGAA
>NW_013802838.1:0-540 GCF_000517525.1 Limulus polyphemus | reverse complement strand
AGTCAAACTATTCGGTCAAACAATAGAAGACCAAGAGTTGACGGTGGGTACTTCTGATTGGTGGTCAAACTATTTGGTCAAACAATAGAAGACAAAGAGTTGGCGGTGGGTACTTCTGATTGGTGGTCAAACTATTCGGTCAAACAATAGAAGACCAAGAGTTGACGGTGGGTACTTCTGATTGGTGGTCAAACTATTCGGTCAAACAATAGAAGACAAAAAGTTGGCGGTGGGTACTTTTGATTGATGGTCAAACTATTCGGTCAAATAGTAGAAGACCAAGAGTTGACGGTGGGTACTTATGATTGATGGTCAAACTATTTGGTCAAACAATAGAAGACCAAGAGTTGACGGTGGGTACTTTTGATTGGTGGTCAAACTATTCGGTCAAACAATAGAAGATCAAGAGTTGACGGTGGGTACTTCTGATTGGTGGTCAAACTATTCGGTCAAACAGTAGAAGACCAAGAGTTGACGGTGGGTACTTCTGATTGGTGGTCAAACTATTCGGTCAAATAATAGAAGACCAAGAGTTGACGG
>NW_013802837.1:0-1253 GCF_000517525.1 Limulus polyphemus | reverse complement strand
CTAAACATATACTGTTAATAGGTGCGGGTATTAAATATACGCTGTTAATAGGTGTAGGTACTAAATCTATTCTGTTACTAGATGTGGGTACTAAATTTATACTGTTACTAGATGTGGGTACTAAATCTATACTGTTATTGGTGTAGGTACTAAATCTATACTGTTACTAGATGTGGGTACTAAATCTATACTGTTACTAGATGTGGGTACTAAATGTATACTGTTAATAAGAGTGGGTATTAAATCTATACTGTTAATAGGTGTGGGTACTAAATCTATATTGTTACTCGGTGCAGGTACTAAATCTATACTGTTATTGGTGCTGGTACTAAATCTATACTGTTAATAGGTGTGAGTACTAAATCTATATTGTTAATAGATGTGGGTACTAAATCCATAGTATAGATTTAGTACCTGCACCGAGTAACAGTATAGATTTAGTATCCACATCTAGTAACAGTATAGATTTAGTACCTACACCAATAACAGTATAGATTTAGTACCCACATCTAGTAACAGTATAAATTTAGTACCCACATCTAGTAACAGTATAGATTTAGTACCTACACCTATTAACAGCGTATAATTAATACCCACACCTATTAACAGTACATGTTTAGTACCTGCACCGAGTAACAGTATAGATTTAGTACCCACATCTAGTAACAGTATAGATTTAGTACCCACACCTATTAACAGTATAGATTTAGCACCCACACCTATTAACAGTATAGATTTAGTAACCACACCTATTAACAGTATAGATTTAGTAAACACACCTATTAACAGTATAAATTTAGTACCCACATCTAGTAACAGTATAAATTTAGTACCCACATCTAGTAACAGTATAGATTTAGTACCCACACCTATTAACAGTATAGATTTAATACCCACTCTTATTAACAGTATATATTTACTACCCACACCTATTAACAGTGGTATTGGTGCTGGTACTAAATCTATACTGTTAATAGGTGTGAGTACTAAATCTATATTGTTACTAGATGCGAGTACTAAATATATACTGTTACTAGATGTGGGTACTAAATGTATACTGTTACTAGATGTGGATACTAAATCTATTCTGTTACTAGGTGCAGGTACTAAATCTATACTGTTACTCGGTGCAGGTACTAAATCTATACTGTTACTCGGTGCAGGTACTAAATCTATTCTGTTACTAGGTGCACGTACCAAATGTATACTGTTAATAAGAGTGGGTATTAAATCTATACTATTAATAGGTGTGG
>NW_013802836.1:0-540 GCF_000517525.1 Limulus polyphemus | reverse complement strand
CGTGTCGTGCCGTCAAGAGTAAGCGTATTGTGCCTTTTACAAGTTTCAGAATAATTACCGTTAATAATAATTCACCCATAAAAATGGATAAGTTTCTTAAAAAGAAGCGTGACATTGATGAATGTAATCCTGAAAGTGAGCAAACCTCAAATGTGGAAAGTTGTTCTAGTAAGAAAGCAAAACCGCGACCGACTCGTAAATACGATGAGAGTTATTTAAGCTTTGGCATTTCTTGGACCGGAAATGTTGATAATCCGCAGCCAGTATGTTTAGTTTGTGGAATAAAAATGTCAAATGAATCAATGCTCCCTAGTAAACTTTGTAAACATTTGAAAAGTAAACACTCTCATTTACAACACAAACCCACAAGTTATTTTAAGAGAATGTCCGAACAGCAAGGAAAAGCAGCTGATTCTTTTAAAAGTTTAATGACTGTTTCTGACAAAGCTCAAATTGCTTCTTACCAAGTCTCAGAACTGATTGCACAAAATATGAAAGCTCATACTTTGGGTGAGTCACTTATTTTGCTTGCTTGCCAAA
>NW_013802835.1:0-540 GCF_000517525.1 Limulus polyphemus | reverse complement strand
CCACAACCTTCTTAGACTCTCTCCTAGTTTACCTAAGAGATGAGACAGTCCACTACCTTCGTAGAGTCTCTTTTAATTTATCTAAGAGATGAGACAGTCCACTACCTTCGTAGCGTCTCTCATAGTTTACCTAAGGGATGAGACAGTGAACTACTTTCGTAGAGTCTCTCCTAATTTACCTATGAGATGAGACAGTATACTTTTTCGTATTCTCTCCTAGTTTACCTAAGAGATGAGACAGTCCACAACCTTCTTAGACTCTCTCCTTATTTTACCTAAGAGATGAGTCAGTCCACTACCTTCGTAGAGTCTCTCTTAATTTATCTAAGAGATGAGACAGTCCACTACCTTCTTAGCGTCTCTCCTAGTTTACCTAACGGATGAGATAGTGAACTACCTTCGTAGAGTCTCTCCTAGTTTACCTATGAGATGAGACAGTATACTTTTTTCGTAGTATCTCCAAGTTTACCTAAGAGATGAGTCCATCTACTTTTTTCGTAGTCTCTCCTAGTTTACCTAAGAGATGAGACCGTCTACTTT
>NW_013802834.1:0-529 GCF_000517525.1 Limulus polyphemus | reverse complement strand
AACTCTAATATGCATTGGTCTTCAATCTCAGTATACTTTGTGTCTGTCCTTTATTCCAATGAGCTCAATAGTTACCCACACTGGTCCCCACAACCTTGCATAATGTTCTGTCACACCACAGAGTTTCCATATGGCTTCTGGTACTCCTTTCTGATCCAGCACCTTGATACTCACAAGGATTTGCTGAGATACAGAATCTATAACAAAGTTGCACTTTAGGCCATCCAGCTTTCCTGCCACATAGACACTATGTGTGCTTGCCATTTTACACTTAGCTGTTGGGACTTACACGATGGGGGTTGGTGGGCGTCCGTCAACACCAACCACTACTGATTTCCCCCAGGCTGACTTATTGGTAGTATTCTTCTTACACTGGCATTTCATATGTCCTTGCTCTCCACAGTTCCAACAACCTTTCTGGGTAGCAGCCTTTCTTGCCATGGCATCTTTCCTGTGTTGAAGTTGCCGGCATTGAACTCTGTTGTACCCAGGTTTGTTACAGTGCCAGCAAAGTCCCTCAAACTTCTCT
>NW_013802833.1:0-540 GCF_000517525.1 Limulus polyphemus | reverse complement strand
GTTCATGTAGTAGTTGTACCAAGTAAAGTCAAAGATGATTATGGTGGTTATAAATTCGGTAACTTGAGTTACACTTCGGTATTCGTGGAGATGTTGTACCAAATAATGTTAAAGACGAGTATGTTGGTTACAAATTCGGTAACTAGAGTTACACCTAGGTTTTCGTGGAGTTGTTGTACCAAAAAACGCTACAGATGAGTATGGTGGTTACAAATTCAATAACTAGAGTTACACCTAGGTGTTCGTGGGGTTGGTGTACCAAATAACGCTTAAGATGAGTATGGTTGTTATATATTCGGTAACTATAGTTACACCTAGGTGTTCATGTAGTAGTTGTGCCAAGTAAAGCTAAAGATGATTATGGTGGTTACAAGTTCGGTAACTAGAGTTACACCTAGGTTTTCGTGGAGTTGTTGTACCAAATAATGCTAACGATGAATATGGTGGCTATAAATTCGGAAACTAGAGTTACACCTATGTGTTGATGGAGTAGTTGTACCAAGTAAGGCTAAAGATGAATAGGGTGTTCATAAATTGGGT
>NW_013802832.1:0-898 GCF_000517525.1 Limulus polyphemus | reverse complement strand
AAGAATACCTATCTTACAAGCTTTAACTGGTCCCATTGCACCCAATAGTGCTTTGTCACAGGGCTTAGACTAGACACCTTCTCCCAAGCAGGGCGCGAAACACTTGCTTTTAAAAAGACACTCACCAACCCCCATCATGAAAGTCCCTACAGCTAGGTGTAAAATGCCAAGCACACACAGCGTCTATGTGACAGGAAAGCTGGATGGCCAAAGGTGCAACTTTGTCATAGATTCTGCATCTCAGCAAACCCTTGTGAGCATCAAGGTGTTAGATCACGAAGGAGTACCAGAAGCCATACAGAAGCTTTATGGTGTGACAGAACATTCTACAAGATTGTGGGGACCAGTGTAGGTAACTATTGAGCTCATGGGCATAAAGAACAGACAGAAAGTATACTTGGCTGACTTTGAAGACGAATGCATTTAGGATTGGACTATCTACTACCAAGGAAGTTTGAAATTTATTTTGATAAAATGACGTTTGAGAATAACAAAGGCCAAGTTCCGGTAACTGTTAAAAGAGAGGTTGAACTAATTAGGTGCCATCAAAGTGAAGTCAAAGTGACTGAAGAAGTTGATGATGACGAAGTGGAACCAGATATCGATATTAAAGCAGAGCAGGAGAAAGATCAAGATTTGAAGCCAATAATTGATTCGGTTGGTGAGTGTCCCTCAACACTAACCACTACTGGTCTCCTTGAGGCCGACTTGTTGGTAATATTCTTCCTACACTGGCTCCTCAAATGTCCGTGCTTTCCACAGTTCCAACAACCTTTCTGGATACCAGCCTTTACTGCTGTATCGTCTCCCCTGTGTTGAAGTTGCCAGCATTGAGCTCTCTTGTGCCCAGGTTTGTTACAGAGCCAGCAAAGTCCCTCAAACCTCTCTGAAATCTGAC
>NW_013802831.1:0-690 GCF_000517525.1 Limulus polyphemus | reverse complement strand
AACTTGATACTGTTGACTGGAAGACCATAAAAACAAGTGTAATGTTAGAATGATGTACACCATATTACACAACCTGATACTGTTGACTGGAAGACTATAAAAACAAGTGTAATATTAGAATAATGCACACTTATCCACTGGCAGTGCTGGGCATGAACAGACTAAGCTATGGCTCTGATTCTTGTTTTATTTTCACCAGTACTTTATTGTTTTCTTTGTTTTAGTATTGTACTCATTTGAAAAAGAAAAAAAAGTTCTTAATGAAAAACCATCCAAAAACACATCACTCAGTTGTTGATGAAGTTTCAAAATTGCAGCAGCAAGAAGTTTCTCATTCAGGTACGTGACAAGTACACGTGACAGTTGGTAAGTGTTACCAAGGCCATGGTATTACTGTTAGAGTAGAGATCAAATTTTAAAAAGGTAGTGACGTTTGAGGTCTTGGTGCACTGTTGGTTTATGGAAATATTGTAATTCATATGTTTTATGCCCCCTTAGGCTGATACTACCAAGTAAAAACAATTCAGTCACAGTTACGGTGTTATTCACTAAAGCTCTATATATCCTGACCTCATTAGCTAGATGGTGAATTACTCAGTCACAGTTATGGTGTTATTCACTAAAGCTCTATATATCCTGACCTTATTATCTAGATGGTGAATTACTCAGTCACGTTATGGTGTTATTTAC
>NW_013802830.1:0-799 GCF_000517525.1 Limulus polyphemus | reverse complement strand
AATTTATTTCAATGTGAAATTGGTGTGTATAACTAGGTTGTGAGGTAGCTTTTAAATGTAAACTAAAATTTCATAGCTTAACTAAACGATAGAATGAATAATAAATGAACAGTAAACAAATCCAAAACGTAATAAAAATTGAATTTGCTACCTCACACTCTTTTCCGTTTTAGAAAAACAAAGCGATTACATTAATCACTCTTTAAACTTCAAAATTTTAGTATCCTTACTTTTAATGCCCTAGTTAAACGGACATTGTTCAGTCCTTAACATTTTAAATACAGATACCTTACAAGGCGAAGTCATTCCATTTTCTTCTATATTAGGCTTTATCTTCTTTCGCTTTTGGCTCTAGATCAGCCTGGTGGAAGTTCTTGGGTTCTAAGACCAGCAAATCTACGATAATTAACTAACATACCAGAATTCATGCGATAATCATGTGCACACACTTTACCAACATTAATATCTGTACATCACCGCTATGGGAAAACTGGCATCAGTCTCACAATTTATAGAAATTGAAAAATTAATGTGATTAACTGGAATGCGAGTTAGCGTTTAAGTGTAAATAAAAATTAACAGATTAACTAAACGATAGAAGAAATAATTAAATAGTAAATAAGACCATAACAAAATAAAAACATAGTTTGCTATTTCACACTCATTCCATTTTCGTAAACAGAAGTGATTACATTAATCACTCCTTATAAATTCCCAATTTTGGTATCTTTACTTTTAACGTCCTCATTATACTGACACCAACGAATCCTTTACAGTTTCACTAGAGATACTTTACAAA
>NW_013802829.1:0-541 GCF_000517525.1 Limulus polyphemus | reverse complement strand
GTCCTTTTTTTTTGGACCCAACCTCTCTGCAGTTGTTTTGTATTGATATTATTTGTTTTTCCGTCCTTGATCTCAGGAGGATGAAACGTGGATTAACCCTAAAATAGCAAAAATATTAATGTACCCATAAAGTTTGTTCTCAGCGCTTATAAAAATAAAGTAAAAACAGAGACACATTCACTACCGGAGTAAGTTTGTTTGTTGGTTTGAAGTTAAGACAAAGTTACACAATGGGTTATCTGTGCTCTGCCCACCACGCTTATAGCGCTTATAGAAGTAAAATAAAACCAGCGGGACATTCACTAATGGACTAACGGTTCTTGTAAACAAGACCTAGCATGGCCTAGTAGTTAGGGCGCTCGACTCGCAATCTGCGGGTTCGAATCCCCGACCTACCAAACATGCTCGCCCTTTCACCCGTTGGAGCGTTATAATATGACGGCTAATCCCACTATTCGTTGATAAAAGAGTAGCCCAAGAGTTGGTGGTGGGTGGCGATGACTAGCCGCCTTCCCTCTAGTCTTACACTGCTAAATAAGGG
>NW_013802828.1:0-1836 GCF_000517525.1 Limulus polyphemus | reverse complement strand
AGCAGTTTTATTGTTCGTACTAGTAAACAATAACCAGTTGTGTTTATTTTTCGTACTAGTAAACAATAACCAGCAGTTTTATTGTTTATACTATTAAACAATAACCAGTTGTTTTATTTAAAAACTGCTGGTTATTGTTTACTAGTATAACAATAAAACTGCTATTAATTGTTTACTAATGTAAACTATAACAATGCTGTTAACTGTTTACATGTGTATATAATAAAACTGCTGGTTATTGTTTACTAGTATAACAATAAAACTGCTATTAACTGTTAACTAATGTAAACTATAGCACTGCTGTTAACTGTTTACATGTGTATATTAGAACATGTATGTAGGTAACTCGTTACAATGTAGAACATGTATGTAGGTAACTCTTTACAATGTAGAACATGTATGCAGGTAACTCTTTACAATGTAGAACATGTATGTAGGTAACTCGTTACAATGTAGAACATGAATGTAGGCAACTCTTTACAATATAAAACATGCATGTAGGTAACTCGTTACAATGTAGAACATGTATGTAGGTAACTCTTTACAATGTAGAACATGTATGTAGGTAACTCGTTACAATGTAGAACATGTATGTAGGTTACTCTTTACAATGTATATACTTGTATATAAAATAAAACTAGTTGTTGTATACTAACATAAACAATAAACTGGTGGTTGTTGTATACTAGCATAAACAATAAACTGGTGGTTGTTGTACACTAGCATAGACAATAAAACTGATGGTTATTATTTACTAGTGTGTAAAAAATATTGCTGGATTCTGTTTATATATGTATTATGTAGGTAACTCTTTACAATGTAGAACATGTATGTGGGTAACTCGTTACAATGTAGAACATGAATGTAGGCAACTCGTTTCAATATAAAACATGTATGTAGGTAACTTGTTACAATGTAGAACATGTATGTGGGTAACTCGTTACAATGTAGAACATGTATGTAGTATGTAGGTAACTCGTTACAATGTAGAACATGTATGTAGGTAACTCGTTTCAATATAAAACATGTATGCAGGTAACTCGTTACAATGTAGAACATGTATGTAGGTAACTCTACAATGTAGAACATGCATGTTCTACATTGTAAAGAGTTACCTACATACATGTTCTACAGTAGAACATGTATGTAGGTAACTCTTTACAATGTAGAACATGTATGTAGGTAACTCTTTACAATGTAGAACATGTATGTAGGTAACTCTTTACAATGTAGAACATGTATGCAGGTAACTCTTTACAACATGTTTGTATGTAGGTAACTCTTTACAATGTAGTTTTTCTAGAAGATTTTGGTCGCATATTTTGGATATGCTTATCCAACATAGAAACCTAAAAAAATCCAATTTCTTGTTATTTGAAAAAGATCTCGAACTATTCAAATAGATCTTTCAATCTTCTCTGCTACGAATTGAATATAATTGAAGAATATTCGTGTTTTACAGACTCGTTTAAAATAACTCTTTAGGTTAAATACAAGAACAATACAGATATATATATATATATATAATCACGTGAAAAAATCTAAATCCATAAGACTGACAGATAATGGTATCCAAACATTTGTAATATATGATTCAAAGCGGATAAACTCAGGTCGAAATGAAATCAAATATATGTAAAAGATTATTTACGGTTTGTGTTATAATGTTCACCTGGTTATTGTTTAACAATAGGAACAATGATACTGCTGGTTACAAAACTAGAAAGTATATTGGATGTTATTGTTTACTAGTGTTTCAACAATAAAACTGCTTGTTATTGTTTACATCTGTAGGTAAAGAAAACTGCTGGTTGTTTTTTACTACTCTAGGTAAAG
>NW_013802827.1:0-540 GCF_000517525.1 Limulus polyphemus | reverse complement strand
GTCACTAAAACAATACTTAGGTCATTATAACAATACTTAGGTCACTATAACGATACTTAGATCACTATAATGATACTTAGGTCACTACAACAATGCTTAGGTCACTATAACGATACTTGGGTCACTACAACAATACTTAGGTCACTATAACAATACTTAGGTCACTAAAACAATACTTAGGTCACTAAAACAATACTTAGGTCATTATAACAATACTTAGGTCACTATAACAATACTTAGGTCACTATAACGATACTTAGGTCACTATAATGATACTTAGGTCACTATAACAACAGTTAGGTCACTATAACAATACTTAGGTCACCACAGCAATAATTAAGTCACTATAACAATACTTAGGTCACTATAACGATACTTGGGTCACTAAAACAACACTTAGGTTACTATAACAATACTTAGGTCACTAAAACAATACTTAGGTCACTATAACAATACTTAGGTCACTAAAACAATACTTAGGTCACTATAACAATACTTAGGTCACTATAACGATACTTAGGTCACTATAACGATACTTGG
>NW_013802826.1:0-538 GCF_000517525.1 Limulus polyphemus | reverse complement strand
CTTCTTCTGGACTAACACGACGGGAGCTGACCAGGGACTATCTGATTTCTCGACTATCCCTTCCTTAATTAGGCCATCCATGACCTTCCCCAACTCTTGTCCCATTGCCAGAGCTATTCTTTTTGGAAGGATCTTTATTGGACGGTGATTGCCCGTGTTTATTCTATGCTCCACAAGTTCTGTGCAGCCAAGGTCATGATCTCCTTTCGAAAAGACGTCTGCATAATTCGTCAAAAGTTCCTTAACCTGAAGAGCCTGTGATGATGATAAATGGACTGTGCTATTCTTATAGAGGTCAGTTAAATGTTCTGTGAGTGTATGTCCTTTCTTTGTGGTTGTATTTCTTGCCTTAACATTGACTGGCTCTACCTCCTGGCACACACCCAACAATGCCCCTTCCTTAAGTGTCTGCTCACATTTAGAAAAAATAGCCACTGTTATAGGTACTACTTGATGACCTGACATAAGTGACCTTCTAATCTTCAAATCCGCTAGCCTGGATGGGTCTTCCACTGCTTCCAGAAGCATTGGGCTTCCT
>NW_013802825.1:0-540 GCF_000517525.1 Limulus polyphemus | reverse complement strand
AGATCTGCGATGGTTTTATTGTTAACACAGGCCTGCGATGGTTTTATTGTTAACACAGATCTGCGATGGTTTTATTGTCTTGTTTTATTTCTTTGTTTTTGAATTTTGCGAAAGCTACACGAGGGCTATGTACGACTATCGGAAATTGGATATATTGCTTGAAATTGATTTGACGGGGAATAAAAATGCAAATATGAAAGTGCTATTACTTAATTTATATAAAAATGCGATTAATAATTTATTTTTCAAAACTAAGACTTTTTTCCATGAGCCATCTTATAGTTTTAATACCATATTATCCAAATACTAGTAAACTAACTTCCAGATAATTTATTGTTGTTAATTATGTTAGAATTGAGCTAGAAAAAAATATAACAACACTTGGGTGAAATCCCTAGTCAGTTTGAGATAATCTCGACTACATGTGTTAAAACTGACAGATACACAGGCCAGAATATAGACAGATAAACCTCTACTACATGTGTTAAAACTGACGGATACACAGGCCAGAAAATATACAGATAAACCTCTACTACATGA
>NW_013802824.1:0-755 GCF_000517525.1 Limulus polyphemus | reverse complement strand
TGATGCCTGACACCAGAAAATATAACAAATAACAGATGTCTGACACCAGAAAATATAACAAATAAATGATGTTAGACACCAGATAAGATAACAGATAACTGATGTCCGACACAGGATAACATAACAGATAACAGACATCAGATAAGATAACAAATAACAGATGTCCGACACCAGAAAATAGAACAAATAACAGATGTTTTATTTGTTAGCTTATGTGGTTTCAGATATCTGTTATCTTACCTCGTGTCGAGCATCTGTTATCTGTTATTTTATCTGGTGTTGGTCATCAGTTATCTGGTATCTGCTGTTTGTTATCTGTTATCTTACCTTGTGTCGAGCATCTGTTATCTGTTATTTTATCTGGTGTCGAACTTATATTATCTGTTATGTTATTTGGTGTCGGACATGTGTTATTTGTAATCTTATGTGGTGTCAGATACATGTTATCTTATCTGGTGTCAGACTTCTATTATTTGTTATTTTATCTGGTGTCGGATATCTCTTATTTGTTATCTTATGTGGTGTCAGTTATCTGTTATCTTAACTTGTGTCGGGCATCTGTTATCTTATCTGGTGTCGAACTTCTATTATCTGTTATTTTATTTGGTGTCGGACATGTGTTATTTGTAATCTTATGTGGTGTCAGATACATGTTATCTTATTGAGTGTCGGACATGTGTTATTTGTTTTCTTATCTGGTGTATGACATCTGTTATTTGTTCTATTTTCTGGTGTCGGCATTTGAAAAGGAATCA
>NW_013802823.1:0-544 GCF_000517525.1 Limulus polyphemus | reverse complement strand
CTATGGTGACATTAAAATATACATTATCTATTACTCTATGTTAATATGGTGACATTAAAATATAGATTATATGCTACTCTATGTTACTATGGTGTCATTACAATATACATTATATACTACTCTATGTTACTATGGTGTCATTACAATATACATTATATACTACTCTATGTTGATACGGTGACATTAAAATATACATTATATACTACTCTATGTTACTATGGTGTCATTACAATATACATTATATGCTACTCTATGTTACTATGGTGTTATTACAATATACATTATATGCTACATTCCGTTACTATGGTGTCATTACAATATACATTATATGTTACTCTCCGTTACTATGATGTCATTACAATATACATTATATACTACTCTATGTTACTATGGTGTCATTACAATATACATTATATACTACTCTATGTTACTATGGTGTCATTACAATATACATTATATACTACTCTATGTTACTATGGTGTCATTAAAATATAGATTATATACTACTTATGTTAGTATGGTGTCGATTACAATATACATTATA
>NW_013802822.1:0-542 GCF_000517525.1 Limulus polyphemus | reverse complement strand
TGCGTGAAATTACAAACTAACTTCTTACCTGGTGTATACTTTTTTCTTTAAATTTATTAGTCGGTTGGTTTATTTTCCTTTTATTTACATACATTTTAAATCATTGATTAAAAGTTACCAGCGCTATCATCCTTCTCAATTAAATGATCAGCCTGCATTTAACTTCATCTTGCACTTGCTAATAAGCTGCTTATTTCTACTCAGTTTCACACAGTATTTTATCTCTTCTTTTTTTTTAAACACCCATAACACTATTACTACACGGCCCTTCTACTTACTAACAATAACCATAAAGGTCAGGTTATGTGCTTCGTTTATCCTTGTAAATACCACCTTGCCAAATATCAAGTTATTAAAATTGCAACTTTGAAAAAAATGACACACTACTAAAGTTTTGTTTATCAAAACTAGGATAAAGTAACAGGTGATGACAATGATGTTTACTCATTATAAAGTAACAAGTAATGACAATGATGTTTACTCATTATAAAGTAACAGGTGGCGACAATGATGTTTACTCATTATAAAGTAACAGGTGATGA
>NW_013802821.1:0-631 GCF_000517525.1 Limulus polyphemus | reverse complement strand
ATTTAATTTAATAAATGTTTTGTTTTGATATACAAGTTGTTCGGATTTTTTCATCTAAAAAAAGCGACATTAATTTCTTCACGACATTAGGTTAGTGTCTTGATGTATGTACTTTGTACTGCCAAGTCAGGGCCTTTGATATATTTTCTACTGTCAATTCAGGTACTTTGAACTGCTAAATCATGGTCTTGATGTATTTCCTCTGTTAGGGTCTTTTATTAACTCTCTACTACCAAGTCAGAGTCTTTTATTAATTCTCTATTATCAAGTTAGGTTTTTATTAACTCTCTACTACCAAGTTAGGTTTTTTATTAACTCTCCACTACCAAGTTAGGGTTTTTTATTAACTCTCTACTACCAAGTTAGGTTTTTTATTAACTCTCTACTGCTAGGTTTGAGTCTTTGATCTGTAGATTATTGCTAGATACAAATTAGTAAGTCAGTAGTTTTGAAATGTTGTTTAAAGTTATTTAAATATTTTATGTTATAATGGTATTGAAGTAAAACTCAACAAATTATAGACAGTCCTATGGATCTTCTATCATATCACCCGAAAACGTAATGAACAATTTACGTCCCTGATTCCAGTTAACCGAACATTGATTCACCACGAAATTGTAACATTAGGTAT
>NW_013802820.1:0-538 GCF_000517525.1 Limulus polyphemus | reverse complement strand
TAAGATATTAAACAGAACTATAAGATATTAAATAGAACTATAAGATATTAGATAGAACTATAAGATATTAGATAGAACTATAAGATATTAGATAGAACTATAAGATATTAAACAGAACTATAAGATATTAAATAGAACTATAAGATATTAAATAGAACTATCAGATAATAAATAGAACTATAAGATATTAAGCAGAACTATAACATATTAAGCAGAACTATAAGATATTAAATAGAACTATCAGATATTAAATAGAACTATGAGATATTAAATAGAACTATGAGATATTAAATAGAACTATAAGATATTAAACAGAACTATGATATATTGAATAGAACTAAATAGAACTATAAGATATTAAGCAGAACTATAAGATAATAAACAGAACTATTAGATATTAAACAAACTATAAGATATTAGATAGAACTATAAGATATTAAACAGGATTAAGATATTAAACAGAACTATAAGATATTAAATAGAACTATAAGATATTAAACAGAACTAAGATATTAAACAGAACTATAAGATAATAAAC
>NW_013802819.1:0-541 GCF_000517525.1 Limulus polyphemus | reverse complement strand
ATCGATGTGTAGGTTTAATCAGAGATTTTATTTACCATATATGTATATATATCGTTGTGAATGTTTAAACAGTAAGTTTTTTTTACCATATGTATATATCGTGGTGAATGTTTAATCAGAGGTTTTTATTTACCATATATATATATATATATATTCGATGTGAATGTTTAATCAAGAGTTTTTACTTATCATATATTTATATCGTTGTATGTGATACCTCGACCGGGAGTTGGCGTCCAATGCAGAGGCTTTCCTCGTACCTGAGGCGGAGACCGTACCTCGATGTTGGAGAAGGTGGTTTCCTTTTATATTATGAAAGCCAGTTAAACGGGGTTGTGGCCGTTCGAACGTTACCGACTATCCAAAAATTTTCACGGACCCGACCTCGACGGCAATATCTAACGCCTCTGGGGAACACCTCCCCGAACTCCTCCGAGGTTCCTTCGGTGAGACATCGACTGTGAGTTGGCGACGTATGTCGAGGCTTCCTGCGTACCTGAAGCGAAGACAGTAAACCGGTTTAATTAATTAATAAATTAAA
>NW_013802818.1:0-539 GCF_000517525.1 Limulus polyphemus | reverse complement strand
TCCAGGAAGATGGAGCACCGTGTCACACTGCTAGAAACACCCAAAAGTGGCAGGAAGAAAATGGTATCCAGAAGTTGCCCTGGCCGAGCTAATCTCCTGACATGAACCCCATCGAAAACCTTGGGGCCATACTTGACCGGCAAGTCAAGAAACAACGAAAAAATAAACTTCGAAGAGTGATTTACTCCAAGTTTTGAAGCAAGAGTGGGCGAAAATCCTACAATCTAAAATTGACGAGATGATTCTCACGATGCCCCAAAGGATCAACGAACTCCACGAAGCGAAAGGAAGATCTACTAGATATTAATATTAATATGACTGAAAATTTTCATTTTTTCTGAAAAGGTGGTGTCTATTTACTTGTGACCACGCTCTGTATATTTGAATCCGAAAATATAAAGAAATAATCAATAAAGTTAAATGAATAAAATTAATGTGTCAGAGTTTCAGCCAAATGGAAAGTTCTCAACCATTCATCTGTACAAAGCAACTGTAAAATTATGTCTGGAGTAATATGCTAGAGATTTCTCCAATAAAAT
>NW_013802817.1:0-671 GCF_000517525.1 Limulus polyphemus | reverse complement strand
TGTCGTTTGAACCAAAATGCAGTCATAGAACGCCCATCTTTGGCATCAAGTGGACCTACTTTATGTTGAAATTTATGTGCTCCAACTTAAACAATCTCTGTGCGATGTGTACGTGTTACATCTGCTGAGCCTGTTGTATCAAACTTCATAAATCCAATATCCCTGTGTGTTAAAAATATTTATTAGATCATCCTCTTTTAGCTTAGCAATACTATTCTGTGGATTTGTTTCTGACAAAGTGAAATCCTCTTTTTATTATTATTGTAGCTTTCAACAGGACATAGAACAGTTTCTTCATTGTTTTCCTTTTCAAATGAAATAGCATGTTCACAATCTTGCACTTTGACTTCTTTGCTGCCGTCATAAGGAACATATGCTGGCTTACTGGTGTCATCACTTCCAGCAAGGAAAGCTCTCATCAACTTGCTTCACTCCACCATTGAAGCTGCAAACTGTGCACGTCTTTTGCCCCACTTTCTTTTTTCGACATAATGGGCTAAAATAATAAATTAATAAATACTGACTACACTATTTAGTTTGTTTTGGAATTTCGCGCAAAGCTACACGTTTAGAACGAGTTACGTGACACACACAGAGACAGACAATGAATCTTATCTACAGATATAATAAAGATTGTTTCATGTCTTACATCACATGTTTATTTCCTCACA
>NW_013802816.1:0-540 GCF_000517525.1 Limulus polyphemus | reverse complement strand
CCTTGGGGAAACCAGTAGTGGTACGTGTTGAGGGACGCCTACCAACTCCCATAATGAAAGTCCCAACAGCTAGATGTAAAAGCCAAGCACACATTGTGTCTACGTGACAGGAAAGATGGATAACCAAAAGTACAACTTTGTCATAGATTCTGCATCTCAGCAAACCCTTGTGAGCATCAAGGTGCTAATCACAAAGGAGTACCAGAAGCCATACAGAAGCTCTGTGGTGTGACAGCACATTATTCAAGGTTGTGGGGACCAGTGTGGGTAACTATTGAGTTCATGGGCATGAAGGACAGACACAAAATATACTTGGCTGACATTAAAGACCAATGCATGTTAGGGGTGGGACTACTTACTACTGAGAAAGTATGTAGTTAACTTCGATAAAATGACGATTGGGAACAACAAAGGCCAAATTCCAGTAAGTGTTGCTGCATCTGTTGATTTGCATGTCACAGCACTTAAGTCAACGACAATACCCCTATGTCAGAGAAAATAATTTGGGGTAGAATAAAAAACATACTCCATGAAGCCAAT
>NW_013802815.1:0-540 GCF_000517525.1 Limulus polyphemus | reverse complement strand
GTGTAAAGTTTGTTATACTCTAATCCCTTATAGTGATGACACACAATGAGACACACATTCAGCATGTGATGTTGTTTGAATACAAGAAGGGAAACAATGCCACAAAGAATATTAAAGAAGTTTATGGAAATGTTTTGAACGTTCGTAAGTGTCAACGATGGTTCAGCAAATTCTGTTCAGGTGACTTTAGCCTTAAAAACCATGATGGCAAGGGCCAACATGTTGGAATTGATATTGATGCTCTGAAGACGCTTGATGAGTCTAACCCAAGGCAACACACTCGTGAAATGCCCCTGAAATTGCATGTCTGACATGAAACAATACGTAAACATCTAAGAAATATAGGAAAACTCCTTAAAGAAGGTGCTTGGGTGCCTCACAAACTCTCCGATGATTATTGTTTCCAACATGTGAACGTTGCTTCGTCTCTTCTGGCCCGTAATGCATGTGAACCATTTTTTAACAGAATTGTCACCGGAGATGAAAAATGGATTCTCTATGCAAATACTAAATGCTAAAAACAGTGGCTCAGTCTTAGGC
>NW_013802814.1:0-540 GCF_000517525.1 Limulus polyphemus | reverse complement strand
TGTCTTTTCATGGATTATCCTTTTTTTTATTATTATAATCAGGGGCCTCAAAAGATTGTTTGTTTTGGAATTTCGCGCAAAGCTACACGAGGGCTATCTGCGCTAGCCATCCCTAATTTAGCAGTGTAAGACTAAAGGGAAGGCAGCTAGTCATCACCACCCACCGCCAACTCTTGGGCTACTCTTTTACCAACGAATAGTTGGATTGACCGTCACATTATAACGCCCCCACGGCTGAAAGGGCGAGCATGTTTGGTGGTATGCGGATTCGAACCCGCAACCCTCAGATTGTGAGTCGAGCGCGTTATCCACCTGGCCATGCCGGGCGCGCCTCAAAAGATAGAAGTGGCCCGGGCCGCTCTAAACCTGTGAGATGGTCTGCAAACACGTACGAGATCTCTTTATTTGAAATAAACACAAGTTATTACTTTTCTCAGAAAGTGAATGATTTACTAGTTTGAGGATATTGAATATCCTTAAGCTGATTAAACAGAACAGTCAAACCATAACTTCAGGTAACAAACAGTCGCTATCTTACCC
>NW_013802813.1:0-540 GCF_000517525.1 Limulus polyphemus | reverse complement strand
AAATGCTTTTTTTATTTCTTGCATCACAGCTTTTGTCTACTTACTGAATACTTTGCTGAAAAAAATACTGATCTATACATTTCAAATATAAATGTTCACCGTGCGACGCCCGGTAACTCGGCTAGTATATATATATATTTGCATTTAGAAATTTTTAGGCCTACTTATGCTCAAATGAGCAAGCACGTGATCCGTCAGCACACTGAATATTTTTTTCCGTCTTCACGCTTCGACACCACTCTTACTGCAACAGACTTTTTTTTTCGCTTTATCTTCTTCAAAAATATTTTTAAACGCTTTATAGCCTAAAACCTTCAACCGATCGCACCCAGCAAATGATGACGTCATAACGTGACTGCGCCGTGATTGGTTGAATAGGCAGATCTGTTACAGGACGACAGACAAACATCGGATCGAAAAAATCGGCACGTCACTTTCTTGGCCTGGTCAAAACACTCATTTAATGTATACATCACTTTGCTCTAGCTGTTCTGTGGGCTGAGATATCGTGTCACAACGCCACAAACACACAAAGTCCTT
>NW_013802812.1:0-538 GCF_000517525.1 Limulus polyphemus | reverse complement strand
GCACATGTCTCAGGCCACTTGGTGAAATAATCCATCACCACACAAATGTACCTGTTTCCAGCGCGAGTTCCGGGCAATGGACCACCAGTGTGAATGGCTACTCTTTCCATTGGTGCGCCAACTTGATATAACTTCATTGGAGCACGTCCCTTATGCTTGGGTCCCCTTTTCACACAACATGTACTGCAGGTCCTGCACCGTTCTTCCACATTTTGCCTCATACCTATCGAGTAAAATCTCTGCCATAGGTGACTCAATGTCTTCTTAACTCCAAGATGTCCTCCTGTTAACTATCATAGGATTGATGCAGCACAACTTCCCGTAACTTTCTTGGTATAACTGTTTGCCAGGTCATCACTTTCCCATCTGCAGTTTCCCATCTCCGGAGAAGAATACCATCTTCAAGCTTCAACTGGTTCTATTGTGCCCAATAGTTCTTTGTCACAGGGCTTAAGCTAGACACCTTCTCCCAAGCAGGGTGCAAAACACTTGCTTTTAGAAAATCAATTATTGGCTTCAAATCTTGGTCTTCCTCCTG
>NW_013802811.1:0-535 GCF_000517525.1 Limulus polyphemus | reverse complement strand
CCAATTTCTCTATATGCGAGCAGAAACTTAAGGAAGGGGCATTGTTGGGTGTGTGCCAGGAGGAAGAGCCAGTCAATGTTAAGGCAAGACATACAACCATAAAGAAAGGACATCCACTCCCAGAACATTTAACTGACCTCTATAAGAAGAGCATAGTCCATTTTTCATCATTACAGGCTCTTGAGGTTAGAGAACTTTTGGTAAATTATGCAGACATCTTTTCAAAAGGAGATCATGACCTCGGCTACACAGTCCTTGTGGAGCGCAGAATAAACACAGGCAATCACCGTCCAATAAAGACTCCCTCCAAGGAGATTAGCTCAGGCAAAGCAACAAGAGATGGAGGTCATGGATGGCTTAATTAAGGAAGGGATGGTCGAGAAATCAGATAGTCCCTGGTCAGCTGCCATCGTGTTAGTCCAGAAGAAGGATGGGACCCAATGTGGTTGTGTGGACTTTAGAGCTATTAACAGTATAACTGAAAAAGACTCATACCCACCGCCAAGATCATACACTTTATGCCCTAAGTGGAGCC
>NW_013802810.1:0-540 GCF_000517525.1 Limulus polyphemus | reverse complement strand
CATTCTGATATTTCAGCCATAAGTGTCGTTGAGCTGAAAAGATGTTCGAAGGAAGCAACAAATAAAATTCTTAGAGAAAATTAATTCCTGTTTAAGGTGATTCAGGAGTGTAAAATAAATCATATAATTCATATAACTCGTCGTTTTATCTTGGTGTATACCCAGACAGTTGTAACAAACTGTTGTAACAATAATACCCAAACAGTTGTAACAAACTGTTGTAACAATAATACCAAAACAACTGTAACAATAATATCCAAACAACTGTAACAATAATACCCAAACAGTTGTAAGAATACTACCCAAACATTTGTAACAAACTGTTGTAACAATAATACCAAAACAACTGTAACAATAATACCCAAACAGTTGTAAGAATACTACCCAAACAGTTGTAACAAACTGTTGTAACAATAATACCAAAACAACTGTAACAATAATATCCAAACAACTGTAACAATAATACCCAAACAGTTGCAAGAATACTACACAAACAGTTGTAACAATAATACCAAAACAACTGTAATAATACTACCCAAA
>NW_013802809.1:0-540 GCF_000517525.1 Limulus polyphemus | reverse complement strand
TTATATTCCAATACAAGGATGCCTTAGGTGTAAGACTTTCAAAATGGACATCCTTTCCTCAAAATTCCCAATAGTTATTCTATAATCTGTTAACAAAATTTCGGTTGGCTTCGATTTTACTGTTGTTCTTTTTTGTGTTTATTAATATTGTAAACAAAGAAGAACTTGAAAAATAAGATTATTCAAACAAAATCCCAACATCTAAAAGGCCATGACGTCTTCTTATAAAATAAACTCAGCTTTTGAATTGTTTTCACTCTGGGTTAGCGAAAGATTAATTTTTTTATCTCTTCACGGGTTATGATATTTTTCGTCAATGTTATATTGTCTCAATTTTAAATTTTTCGACGAATTAAGCACTATCCGATATATGTCTATTAAGTTTGCTTCAAAAACGCTCTTTTTTTCCATTCTTTTAAAATATTCATATTTTCACAAAAAACCAAAAGCTAATTTTTCGCTAATTTTTAAAAAAAATTGTTTTTCCTCATATTTCAATAGAAAGATGCCTTTGTTGTAAGACTTTTAAAATGGACATCC
>NW_013802808.1:0-541 GCF_000517525.1 Limulus polyphemus | reverse complement strand
CATCATGGATAATAATTACCACAATATAGTAACCTAAACAATAACAACATAATACAATGGATAATAATTACTATGATATGGTAACCTAAACAATAACAACACTACATCATGTATAATAATTACCATAATATAGAAACCTAAACAATGATAACATAACACCATGGATAATAATCACTATAATATAGTAACCTAAACAATGATAACATTACACCATGGATAATAATCATTCTTAAAATATTAACTAAAATACTAACAACATTACATCTGTACTAATAATCATTACTACATATGAAAATATAGTACTGTAATTAATACATCGTCATAAATATTGTTTATTAAAATACTTTGACGATATCAGAATTGACATGTTTCTAACCATGACATTAAAACAGCCATCCCGGATTATAAGTTTACTTCAGTTTAAACACTACATTTATTTGTGTAAGAGTACCCCCAGAAAAGTGAAAAAAGATTTCACACGTAACATTAGCTTTTTTGTTCCTATTTATCTTACTAGTCACTTAATTGTAACTCTATAGTC
>NW_013802807.1:0-539 GCF_000517525.1 Limulus polyphemus | reverse complement strand
AGATGCAGAATGTATGACAAAGTTGCACTTTTGACCATCCTGTCACGTAGACACTGTGTGCTTGCCATTTTACACTTAGCTGTTGGGACTTTCACAATGGGGGTTGGTGGGCATCCCTCAACACCAACCACTACTGGTTTCCCAGAGGCTGACTTATTGGTAATATTCTTCTTACACTGGCTCCTCATATGTCATTGCTCTCCACATTTCCAACAATCTTTTTAGGTAGCAGCCTTTCCTGCCATGGCATCATCCCTGTTTTGAAGTTGCTGGCATTGAGCTCTCTTGTGCCCAGGTTTCTTACAGTGCCAGCAAAGTCCCTCAAACTTCTCCAAAAGCTGCCCTCTTCTGGCCTTGAATATCGATGACTGTACCAACCTTAGTACTTCTGTGCTGGACTTAACGTAGGATCGGAATTCAAGAGCTCTAGCCATTGCATCCTGCATAGTAGAGGGGTGTGCTTGCTTTACTTGCATCTTCAGTTGTGGACTGTCCAAGGCATCTACAAACTGATCCCTCAGCAACAGTTTGAGGACATC
>NW_013802806.1:0-540 GCF_000517525.1 Limulus polyphemus | reverse complement strand
GGTTCTTAACTGACTTTGGAGAGCCAGCAAGCTCCTCTAATCCCTTCTGTATAAAAAAGGGAGACATTTGCCCTAAAGATTTATCAGACAGTGAATGCAGGATTAGGAAACGAGGTACAGGTCCACATTGCAATGGAGATTGCTGCTCAGAGTCTTCTGGGCGTGGTCTTTTACCAATTAGCAGAGTTTTTACAATTATTTTATTTGGATTTGGGGGATCCATAATAAAGGAGAAAGATTCAGTGCTCACTGACCCCACCCGCCATGGAGTTCTACGAGGGGACGCACTACAATGTCAAACAAGGACATTGCAGCAACGCCAGGGTTTCGTGAGCATTATACCCAAACACCAGCATCAGACAAAATGTCCACAACACCCGTTGAGAACGCCCAACACTGGTACTCGTTTGACTCTAGCCCGATGGAACCAGCCGATTGACCCTGGGAGGGCACCCCAAGGCCACCCGTCTACAGTAATTCAAGTCCAAAGTGATGTGTTGCAGCGCCCCAGACCCCACTCAACCACCAGGATCATATCCT